>NC_081553.1:60571070-60650110 GCF_963082655.1 Stomoxys calcitrans | reverse complement strand
GCCATTTTAAGTTTTCCAACTGAAATTTCGATTTTTAGTGGATTTTCAATGCAATTTTTAATTTTTTGATGGAGTCACGAATTAAGGCGCATTTCCCTCTAGGACGCATAGTTTAGGAGATACAGCCATTTTAAGTTTTCCAACTGAAAATCCGACTTTTAGTGGACTCTCAATGAATTTTTAATTTTTTGATGGAGTCACGAATTAAGGCCCATTTCCCTCTAGGACGCATAGTTTAGGAGATACAGCCATTTTAAGTTTTCCAACTGAAATTTCGATTTTTAGTGGACTCTCAATGAAATTTTTAATTTTTTGATTTTAATTTTTTGATGGAGTCACGAATTAAGGCCCATTTCCCTCTAGAACGCATAGTTTAGGAGATACAGCCATTTTAAGTTTTCCAACTGAAATTTCGATTTTAGTGGATATTCAATGAAATTTTTAATTTTTTGATGGAGTCACGAATTAAGGCCCATTTCCCTCTAGGACGCATAGTTTAGGAGATACAGCCATTTTAAGTTTTCCAACTGAAATTCCGATTTTTAGTGGACTCTCAATGAAATTTTTAATTTTTTGATGGAGTCACGAATTAAGGCCCATTTCCCTCTAGGACGCATAGTTTAGGAGATACAGCCATTTTAAGTTTTCCAACTGAAATTCCGATTTTTAGTGGACTCTCAATGAAATTTTTAATTTTTTGATGGAGTCACGAATTAAGGCCCATTTCCCTCTAGGACGCATAGTTTAGGAGATACAGCCATTTTAAGTTTTCCAACTGAAATTTAGATTTTTAGTGGACTCTCAATGATTTTTTTAATTTTTTAATGGAGTCACGAATTAAGGCCCATTTCCCTCTACGACGCATAGTTTAGGAGATACAGCCATTTTAAGTTTTCCAACTGAAATTTCGATTTTTAGTGGATTTTCAATGAAATTTTTAATTTTTTGATGGAGTCACGAATTCAGGCCCATTTCCCTCTAGGACGCATAGTTTAGGAGATACAGCCATTTTAAGTTTTCCAACTGAAAGTCCGATTTTTAGTGGACTCTCAATGAAATTTTTAATTTTTTGATGGAGTCACGAATTAAGGCCCATTTCCCTCTAGGACGCATAGTTTAGGAGATACAGCCATTTTAAGTTTTCCAACTGAAATTTCGAGTTTTAGTGGACTCTCAATGAAATTTTTAATTTTTTGATGGAGTCACGAATTAAGGCCCATTTCCCTCTAGGACGCATAGATTAGGAGATACAGCCATTTTAAGTTTTCCAACTGAAATTTCGATTTTTAGTGGATTTTCAATGAAATTTTTAATTTTTTGATGGAGTCACGAATTCAGGCCCATTTCCCTCTAGGACGCATAGTTTAGGAGATACAGCCATTTTAAGTTTTCCAACTGAAAATCCGATTTTTAGTGGACTCTCAATGAAATTTTTAATTTTTTGATGGAGTCACGAATTAAGGCCCATTTCCCTCTAGGACGCATAGTTTAGGAGATACAGCCATTTTAAGTTTTCCAACTGAAATTTCGATGTTTAGTGGACTCTCAATGAAATTTTTTAGTTTTTGATGGAGTCACGAATTAAGGCCCATTTCCCTCTATTACGCATAGTTTAGGAGATACAGCCATTTTAAGTTTTCCAACTGAAATTTCGATTTTTAGTGGATTTTCAATGAAATTTTTAATTTTTTGATGGAGTCACGAATTACGGCCCATTTCCCTCTAGGACGCATAGTTTAGGAGATACAGCCATTTTAAGTTTTCCAACTGAAATTTCGAGTCTTAGTGGACTCTCAATGAAATTTTTTAGTTTTTGATGGAGTCACGAATTAAGGCCCATTTCCTTCTAGGACGCATAGTTTAGGAGATACAGCCATTTTAAGTTTTCCAACTGAAATTTCGATTTTTAGTGGACTCTCAATGAAATTTTTAATTTTTTGATGGAGTCACGAATTAAGGCCCATTTCCCTCTAGGACGCATGGATAAGGAGATACAGCCATTTTAAGTTTTCCAACTGAAATTTCGATTTTTAGTGGACTCTCAATGAAATTTTTAATTTTTTGATGGAGTCACGAATTAAGGCCCATTTCCCTCTAGGACGCATAGTTTAGGAGATACAGCCATTTTAAGTTTTCCAACTGAAATTTCGAGTCTTAGTGGACTCTCAATGAAATTTTTAATTTTTTGATGGAGTCACGAATTAAGGCCCATTTCCCTCTAGGACGCATAGTTTAGGAGATACAGCCATTTTAAGTTTTCCAACCGAAATTTCGATTTCTAATGGACTCTCAATGAAATTTTTTAGTTTTTGATGGAGTCACGAATTAAGGTCCATTTCCCTCTATTACGCATAGTTTAGGAGATACAGCCATTTTAAGTTTTCCAACTGAAATTTCGATTTTTAGTGGATTTTCAATGAAATTTTTAATTTTTTGATGGAGTCACGAATTACGGCCCATTTCCCTCTAGGACGCATAGTTTAGGTGATACAGCCATTTTAAGTTTTCCAACTGAAATTTCGAGTCTTAGTGGACTCTCAATGAATTTTTAAATTTTTTGATGGAGCCACGAATTAAGGCCCATTTCCCTCTAGGACGCATAGTTTAGGAGATACAGCCATTTTAAGTTTTCCAACTGAAAATCCGATTTTTAGTAGACTCTCAATGAAATTTTTAATTTTTTAATGGAGTCACGAATTAAGGCCCATTTCCCTCTAGGACGCATAGTTTAGGAGATACAGCCATTTTAAGTTTTCCAACTGAAATTTCGATTTTTAGTGGACTCTCAATGAAATTTTTAATTTTTTGATTTTAATTTTTTGATGGAGTCACGAATTAGGGCCCATTTCCCTCTAGGACGCATAGTTTAGGAGATACAGCCATTTTAAGTTTTCCAACTGAAATTTCGATTTTAGTGGATTTTCAATGAAATTTTTAATTTTTTGATGGAGTCACGAATTAAGGCCTATTTCCCTCTAGGACGCATAGTTTAGGAGATACAGCCATTTTAAGTTTTCCAACTGAAATTTCGATGTTTAGTGGACTCTCAATGAAATTTTTTAGTTTTTGATGGAGTCACGAATTAAGGCCCATTTCCCTCTAGGACGCATAGTTTAGGAGATACAGCCATTTTAAGTTTTCCAACTGAAATTTCGATTTTTAGTGGATTTTCAATGAAATTTTTAATTTTTTGATGGAGTCACGAATTACGGCCCATTTCCCTCTAGGACGCATAGTTTAGGAGATACAGCCATTTTAAGTTTTCCAACTGAAATTTCGATTTTTAGTGGACTCTCAATGAAATTTTTAATTTTTTGATTTTAATTTTTTGATGGAGTCACGAATTAGGGCCCATTTCCCTCTAGGACGCATAGTTTAGGAGATACAGCCATTTTAAGTTTTCCAACTGAAATTTCGATTTTAGTGGATTTTCAATGAAATTTTTAATTTTTTGATGGAGTCACGAATTAAGGCCTATTTCCCTCTAGGACGCATAGATTAGGAGATACAGCCATTTTAAGTTTTCCAACTGAAATTTCGATTTTTAGTGGACTCTCAATGAAATTTTTAATTTTTTGATGGAGTCACGAATTAAGGCCCATTTCCCTCTAGGACGCATAGTTTAGGAGATACAGCCATTTTAAGTTTTCCAACTGAAATTTCGATTTTTAGTGGATTTTCAATGAAATTTTTTATTTTTTGATGGAGTCACGAATTAAGGCCCATTTCCCTCTAGGACGCATAGTTTAGGAGATACAGCCATTTTAAGTTTTCCAACTGAAATTTCGATTTTTAGTGGACTCTCAATGAAATTTTTAATTTTTTGATTTTAATTTTTTGATGGAGTCCCTCTAGGACGCATAGTTTAGGAGATACAGCCATTTTAAGTTTTCCAACTGAAATTTCGATTTTAGTGGATATTCAATGAAATTTTTAATTTTTTGATGGAGTCACGAATTAAGGCCCATTTCCCTCTAGGACGCATAGTTTAGGAGATACAGCCATTTTAAGTTTTCCAACTGAAATTTCGATTTTTAGTGGATTTTCAATGAAATTTTTTATTTTTTGATGGAGTCACGAATTAAGGCCCATTTCCCTCTAGGACGCATAGTTTAGGAGATACAGCCATTTTAAGTTTTCCAACTGAAAATCCGACTTTTAGTGGACTCTCAATGAATTTTTAATTTTTTGATGGAGTCACGAATTAAGGCCCATTTCCCTCTAGGACGCATAGTTTAGGAGATACAGCCATTTTAAGTTTTCCAACTGAAATTTCGATTTTTAGTGGACTCTCAATGAAATTTTTAATTTTTTGATTTTAATTTTTTGATGGAGTCACGAATTAAGGCCCATTTCCCTCTAGAACGCATAGTTTAGGAGATACAGCCATTTTAAGTTTTCCAACTGAAATTTCGATTTTAGTGGATATTCAATGAAATTTTTAATTTTTTGATGGAGTCACGAATTAAGGCCCATTTCCCTCTAGGACGCATAGTTTAGGAGATACAGCCATTTTAAGTTTTCCAACTGAAATTTCGATTTTTAGTGGATTTTCAATGAAATTTTTTATTTTTTGATGGAGTCACGAATTAAGGCCCATTTCCCTCTAGGACGCATAGTTTAGGAGATACAGCCATTTTAAGTTTTCCAACTGAAAATCCGACTTTTAGTGGACTCTCAATGAATTTTTAATTTTTTGATGGAGTCACGAATTAAGGCCCATTTCCCTCTAGGACGCATAGTTTAGGAGATACAGCCATTTTAAGTTTTCCAACTGAAAATCCGATTTTTAATGGACTCTCAATGAAATTTTTAATTTTTTGATGGAGTCACGAATTAAGGCCCATTTCCCTCTAGGACGCATAGATTAGGAGATACAGCCATTTTAAGTTTTCCAACTGAAATTTCGATTTTTAGTGGATTTTCAATGAAATTTTTAATTTTTTGATGGAGTCACGAATTAAGGCCCATTTCCCTCTAGGACGCATAGTTTAGGAGATACAGCCATTTTAAGTTTTCCAACTGAAATTCCGATTTTTAGTGGACTCTCAATGAAATTTTTAATTTTTTGATGGAGTCACGAATTAAGGCCCATTTCCCTCTAGGACGCATAGTTTAGGAGATACAGCCATTTTAAGTTTTCCAACTGAAATTTAGATTTTTAGTGGACTCTCAATGATTTTTTTAATTTTTTAATGGAGTCACGAATTAAGGCCCATTTCCCTCTAGGACGCATAGTTTAGGAGATACAGCCATTTTAAGTTTTCCAACTGAAATTTCGATTTTTAGTGGATTTTCAATGAAATTTTTAATTTTTTGATGGAGTCACGAATTCAGGCCCATTTCCCTCTAGGACGCATAGTTTAGGAGATACAGCCATTTTAAGTTTTCCAACTGAAAGTCCGATTTTTAGTGGACTCTCAATGAAATTTTTAATTTTTTGATGGAGTCACGAATTAAGGCCCATTTCCCTCTAGGACGCATAGTTTAGGAGATACAGCCATTTTAAGTTTTCCAACTGAAATTTCGATTTTTAGTGGACTCTCAATGAAATTTTTAATTTTTTGATGGAGTCACGAATTAAGGCCCATTTCCCTCTAGGACGCATAGATTAGGAGATACAGCCATTTTAAGTTTTCCAACTGAAATTTCGATTTTTAGTGGATTTTCAATGAAATTTTTAATTTTTTGATGGAGTCACGAATTCAGGCCCATTTCCCTCTAGGACGCATAGTTTAGGAGATACAGCCATTTTAAGTTTTCCAACTGAAAGTCCGATTTTTAGTGGACTCTCAATGAAATTTTTAATTTTTTGATGGAGTCACGAATTAAGGCCCATTTCCCTCTAGGACGCATAGTTTAGGAGATACAGCCATTTTAAGTTTTCCAACTGAAATTTCGATGTTTAGTGGACTCTCAATGAAATTTTTTAGTTTTTGATGGAGTCACGAATTAAGGCCCATTTCCCTCTATTACGCATAGTTTAGGAGATACAGCCATTTTAAGTTTTCCAACTGAAATTTCGATTTTTAGTGGATTTTCAATGAAATTTTTAATTTTTTGATGGAGTCACGAATTACGGCCCATTTCCCTCTAGGACGCATAGTTTAGGAGATACAGCCATTTTAAGTTTTCCAACTGAAATTTCGAGTCTTAGTGGACTCTCAATGAAATTTTTTAGTTTTTGATGGAGTCACGAATTAAGGCCCATTTCCCTCTAGGACGCATAGTTTAGGAGATACAGCCATTTTAAGTTTTCCAACTGAAATTTCGATTTTTAGTGGACTCTCAATGAAATTTTTAATTTTTTGATGGAGTCACGAATTAAGGCCCATTTCCCTCTAGGACGCATGGATAAGGAGATACAGCCATTTTAAGTTTTCCAACTGAAATTTCGATTTTTAGTGGACTCTCAATGATTTTTTTAATTTTTTGATGGAGTCACGAATTAAGGCCCATTTCCCTCTAGGACGCATAGTTTAGGAGATACAGCCATTTTAAGTTTTCCAACTGAAATTTCGATTTTTAGTGGACTCTCAATGAAATTTTTAATTTTTTGATGGAGTCACGAATTAAGGCCAATTTCCCTCTAGGACGCATAGTTTAGGAGATACAGCCATTTTAAGTTTTCCAATTGAAATTTCGATTTTTAGTGGACTCTCAATGAAATTTTTTATTTTTTGATGGAGTCACGAATTAAGGCCCATTTCCCTCTAGGACGCATAGTTTAGGACATACAGCCATTTTAAGTTTTCCAACTGAAATTTCGATTTTTAGTGGACTCTCAATGAAATTTTTAATTTTTTTGATGGAGTCACGAATTAAGGCCCATTTCCCTCTAGGACGCATAGTTTAGGAGATACAGCCATTTTAAGTTTTCCAACTGAAATTTCGATTTTTAGTGGATTTTCAATGAAATTTTTAATTTTTTGATGGAGTCACGAATTACGGCCCATTTCCCTCTAGGACGCATAGTTTAGGAGATACAGCCATTTTAAGTTTTCCAACTGAAATTTCGAGTCTTAGTGGACTCTCAATGAATTTTTAAATTTTTTGATGGAGCCACGAATTAAGGCCCATTTCCCTCTAGGACGCATAGTTTAGGAGATACAGCCATTTTAAGTTTTCCAACTGAAAATCCGATTTTTAGTGGACTCTCAATGAAATTTTTAATTTTTTAATGGAGTCACGAATTAAGGCCCATTTCCCTCTAGGACGCATAGTTTAGGAGATACAGCCATTTTAAGTTTTCCAACTGAAATTTCGATTTTTAGTGGATTTTCAATGAAATTTTTAATTTTTTAATGGAGTCACGAATTAAGGCCCATTTCCCTCTAGGACGCATAGTTTAGGAGATACAGCCATTTTAAGTTTTCCAACTGAAATTTAGATTTTTAGTGGACTCTCAATGATTTTTTTAATTTTTGATGGAGTCACGAATTAAGGCCCATTTCCCTCGATTTTTAGTGGACTCTCAATGAAATTTTTAATTTTTTGATTTTAATTTTTTGATGGAGTCACGAATTAAGGCCCATTTCCCTCTAGGACGCATAGTTTAGGAGATACAGCCATTTTAAGTTTTCCAACTGAAATTTCGATGTTTAGTGGACTCTCAATGAAATTTTTTAGTTTTTGATGGAGTCACGAATTAAGGCCCATTTCCCTCTAGGACGCATAGTTTAGGAGATACAGCCATTTTAAGTTTTCCAACTGAAATTTCGATGTTTAGTGGACTCTCAATGAAATTTTTTAGTTTTTGATGGAGTCACGAATTAAGGCCCATTTCCCTCTAGGACGCATAGTTTAGGAGATACAGCCATTTTAAGTTTTCCAACTGAAATTCCGATTTTTAGTGGACTCCAATGAAATTTTTAATTTTTTGATGGAGTCACGAATTAAGGCCCATTTCCCTCTAGGACGCATAGTTTAGGAGATACAGCCATTTTAAGTTTTCCAACTGAAATTTCGATTTTCGATTTTCAATGAAATTTTTAATTTTTTGATGGAGTCACGAATTAAGGCCCATTTCCCTCTAGGACACATAGTTTAGGAGATACAGCCATTTTAAGTTTTCCAACTGCAATTTCGATTTTTAGTGGACTCTCAATGAAATTTTTAATTTTTTGATGGAGTCACGAATTAAGGCCCATTTCCCTCTAGGACGCATAGTTTAGGAGATACAGACATTTTAAGTTTTCCAACTGAAATTTTGATTTTTAGTGGACTCTCAATGAAATGTTTAATTTTTTGATGGAGTCACGAATTAAGGCCCATTTCCCTCTAGGACGCATAGTTTAGGAGATACAGCCATTTTAAGTTTACCAACTGAAATTTCGATTTTTAGTGGACTCTCAATGAAATTTTTAATTTAGTTGATGGAGTCACGAATTAAGGCCCATTTCCCTCTAGGACGCATAGTTTAGGAGATACAGCCATTTTAAGTTTTCCAACTGAAATTTCGATTTTTAGTGGACTCTCAATGAAATTTTTTATTTTTTGATGGAGTCACGAATTAAGGCCCATTTCCCTCTAGGACGCATAGTTTAGGAGATACAGACATTTTAAGTTTTCCAACTGAAATTTCGATTTTCGATTTTCAATGAAATTTTTAATTTTTTGATGGAGTCACGAATTAAGGCCCATTTCCCTCTAGGACACATAGTTTAGGAGATACAGCCATTTTAAGTTTTCCAACTGAAATTTCGATTTTTAGTGGACTCTCAATGAAATTTTTAATTTTTTGATGGAGTCACGAATTAAGGCCCATTTCCCTCTAGGACGCATAGTTTAGGAGATACAGACATTTTAAGTTTTCCAACTGAAATTTCGATTTTTAGTGGACTCTCAATGAAATGTTTAATTTTTTGATGCAGTCACGAATTAAGGCCCATTTCCCTCTAGGACGCATAGTTTAGGAGATACAGCCATTTTAAGTTTTCCAATTGAAATTTCGATTTTTAGTGGACTCTCAATGAAATTTTTTATTTTTTGATGGAGTCACGAATTAAGGCCCATTTCCCTCTAGGACGCATAGTTTAGGAGATACAGCCATTTTAAGTTTTCCAACTGAAATTTCGATTTTTAGTGGACTCTCAATGAAATTTTTAATTTTGTTGATGGAGTCACGAATTAAGGCCCATTTCCCTCTAGGACGCATAGTTTAGGAGATACAGCCATTTTAAGTTTTCCAACTGAAATTTCGATTTTTAGTGGACTCTCAATGAAATTTTTTATTTTTTGATGGAGTCACGAATTAAGGCCCATTTTCCTCTAGGACGCATAGTTTAGGAGATACAGCCATTTTAAGTTTTCCAACTGAAATTTCGATTTTTAGTGGATTTTCAATGCAATTTTTAATTTTTTGATGGAGTCACGAATTGAGGCCCATTTCCCTCTAGGACGCATAGTTTAGGAGATACAGCCATTTTAAGTTTTCCAACTGAAATTTCGATTTTTTCAATTCAAATTCAATTCAATGGTTCTTTATTTCATATAACGTTATAATATGTATAAAACAATTTTACAAAAAATATCTTATTGATAATAAAGAATTTTACAGCATGGTTTATAATTAAACCGTCTGCCGGAGTATTGAGTTATTATATTTTTCTGTTTAATTTTATTCTTAATTAGTAATTAAACTCTTCTATTAACATATTTCTATATTTTCTTGCTTCCTTTAAGAAGTTTAGTAAATTCACCCAGCAAAAACCTTCACCACCATTTAGTATGCTAATAATTTCGGTTTGATCCAATAGAGTTCTATTAAAATGTCTAACTCTCATATTTGCTAATACTGGACAGCGGCCAATGAAATGGACTAAATTTTCTGCTTCTCCCAAATTACACAATGAACATCTTTGTTCATTCGAGGTCCTATATTTATTAAAGTTCAACCACATTAGATCACCTCTAGCTTTCAGAATCAAAGTTATTTGTTCTTGGCTGAATTTTTCTGTGCAATACATGGGGCCAACATTGTAATCGAGGTATTTATATATTCTGTTTTCACTTTGCTGCGCTTTTTGTAAGTGATCATTAAACTTATTGGCTTTCATGTCCATTAAAAGTTGCTGTGCTGCACTCATCCAAGATTTTTTATTTATTTTTACATTATTACTATTTATGTTATGCAACGAGAGTTGGGTACTATAATCGTTAAACCAGGCTAGATTTTTGTTTGCAAGTTTTTCGGCTAGTATATGTGGCAGTCTGTGGCTCTCGAGATCGAATAACACTTTCGACAAGTATTGTAAGTGCAAAGAATAAGTATATATGTAACCAGGTTCGTATCCTGTCTCAAGAGCGATTACGTAGTTTGGAGTGGCCTCTGGAAGTTTCAATATTTTTTTAATAAAGTATCGGTAGAGTTTTTCCACCTCATTAAAGTAGGAATTTCCCCATATCTGCGCACCGTAGCTATGTATAGAGCGACAAACGGCTAAAAACATTTTCCACTTCGAGGTTAGGTTAACGGATGGTTTAGCAATAAAATGTTTCCATGTGGAATTAAGAGCAATTTTTGCAGCTTCTTCTTTCTTTGACAGGTGTTTAGTAAATGATAATTTCGGAGTTAGTATCAGTCCCAGGTACTTGTATTCATTTACTATTCTGATCAGTTCGCCTTTGTATGCCCATTTTTCGTTTGTGGAAAGTTTTCCGCCTTTCCTAAATACCATTATCTCAGATTTTATCTGGTTAACTTCCATTCCCCATTTATCACAGTAAGATTCCAAGTTGTAGATCATTTGTTGTAAAGTTCTCGGATTATCCGACATTATTATTATATCATCCGCGTACATTAATAGACGAATGTTAGTTTGATCCACTTGAAGTCCTCCCTCCAAGTGTTCATGTAAATCATTAAGGTAAATGGCAAAGAGGGTTGGCGACAATAAACAGCCTTGTTTAACTCCAGTACATGTGTCAAAATATTCCGACATTTGGGAGCCTGACCAAACTGCAGACCTTGTGTTCTCATAGATTTTTTCTACAAAGCGGGTAATTTTAGATGACAGACCGATTTCGTGCAGTTTATATATTAACAGTCCTCTTGGCACTCTATCAAATGCGGCCTTAAAATCGACGAAAAAAGCATAAACCTTTTTATTGTCGTGTAATTTAATATTAATTATAGCTGAGAGATTAAAGATATTGTCCACTGTAGAGTATCCTTTTCTAAATCCCGCCTGATATTCGTTCAATATTTGATATCGGTTTAGCCAGTCCACTATCCTACAGTTGATCATTCCTATCATAAGTTTCCCTATGCAGTTCATGAAAGTGATACCTCGATAGTTACTCACTTCGTCTAGGTTTCCTTTTTTATGAATTGGGAATATGATACCTGTGCGGAATATTTCGAAGTCGTCAAAACCGTTCAAAATATTAGTGAAGGCATTGCATAATTTTCCTAAGAATTCGTCTGTCGCGTGCATAAAAAACTCGTATGGGACGCGATCTTCTCCTGGTGCTTTGTTTGTCCCGACATTTCTAAGCTGTTCCTTAATCTCGCCAACGGAGAACTCTCTATCAAGCAGTAGATCGGTTAAGTTATTGGGAGCATAATACATTGGTTCGGTATTGCATAACGGATTCAAAAGGCGTTCAAAATAGCTTTTTAATATGTTCGCAGAGATGCAACAGCTTGTATCTCTGTCGATTTGTCTAATTTCCTTTGCAATTTTCCACCAGGTTTTACTATCAGATACCGTGTCCATCTTTTCCGCAATACTTTTATAATAATCAATTTTTTTGACTTTACATAGCTTCTCGTATTCTTTCTTCTGTTCGACGTAGGCATTCTTGTCGCATATTTTATCAGACTTCCTAAATTTATTGAGCGTACTCATTGCCTTCTTTCTACTTTTTGAGCAATCCTTGTCAAACCATTTGTTTTTGAAAAGATATTTCTTGTTATTTAAACAGCTAGGATATGACTCATAGATCGTTTTTATAAAATCTTCCAACCTGGGATTCAATGGCAGAGTGCACAGTTGTTGGTTTAAATTGTTATGAAATGTTTCTTTCTTTGCTTCTTTCCAAGTTAATTTTGGCAGGAGATTACCTTTTTGTGGCATTCTCTGACTTGTGTACGGCATAGCTAGTTCCAGAATTACAGGCAGGTGGTCAGACCAGATTTGCTCATCTACTCGAAAAGTCTTAACATAAGTCAACATATTCAGAGATACGGCACACACATCAATTACAGAACTACCATTTCTATTTAGAAAAGTAAATTTACCTTCTTCATCTCCTGGCATCCTCCCATTTAAAATCACTAGACCATTATTATTACAAAACTCAACGTATTTTTTTCCATTTGGAGTAATTGTTTTATCTTTCGAGCGCCTGATGTTACTCATACTACGATCTTCCAGTAGTTCTAAAGGCAGTTCTTGTTCTTCTCCGATCCGAATATTATGATCCCCAACTACAATTCCAGTGCCTTCAGAACTATCCACAGCCGCCTTTAAATTTTCGAAATCTTGATTCCAATTCGCTCCTCTAAGATAAACCGGTAAAATTTCAAAACGGATCGAATTAAATTCGCATTGCAGCACATCTTGATTTCCTCGATTTGAAAATACATGCTTGAAACCATTTTCCTCCAAATCATTTCGTATTCCATACAGTTGACCACCAATACCTCTCCCTCTATTGCTATTTCTGGTAGCAAAGTTCCAGTAAATTTTAAAATTTTTAAATTTTTTTGTATAATTTTCTTGATTTTTCTTCTCAACATGCGTCTCCGAAAGAATAAAAATGTCGAACTGCTCTAAGTATTCAAAAAACCTGTGGTGAAGATTTTTACCGGCCAAACCATGAATATTGTATGCTATAATATTTACTGTATAATCTTTTGGTTTTTCAATAATTTCTATATTAAGTTTTTCTTCATGAGAATTTAGATTCCTATTTTCATTCAGCAATCTATTTGCCTTTAGTAGTTTTTTGCAATTAAGTTAGCTACTAATTGATCATAACTTAAATTAATTGTTTGTATATCCTTACCAAAAATATTTTGTAAAATTTCGGCACCGCAACTTTGGCCACACATTAGCTTATTTTTAAGATTCCAATAGAAAGTTTTTCCCTCCGTCACAAGTTGTTCACCTCTCACCCCGATCTTTTTATCTTTATTAATTTTCTGCAGTTCTTTTTTCAATAGCAGCATTACTTTCTTTTTCTGCAAACGCATCCCACTGAGGTCTCTTTCTATAAAAACGGATGAACCAGCCAGCATCTTTGTTGATTTTAGTACTTCTCTCACAGTTCTCGACGATTGAAATTCAACTATAACCGTCATTTTGTCTCCTGTTTCTTGAATTTTTTTAACGTTTTCTATGTCCAGCTCAGTATTCATCTTTAGATTGTGTTGGAAAATTTTGTTGACAGCCCCATACAAAGATTTTTGGTTTGGCAACCCTCGAATTATTATTTTACTTCTTCCTAATTGATCTTCCAGTCTTTGCAGTCTTTTACGGTCCTCTTCCTTCTCTTCTCGCAGTGCTTTAATCTCTCTTTTGAGTTCTTCATTTTCGTTTGTAAGCCGATTAACATCGCTCTTAACACCTTCCATGTGGGTTTTGATATCCAATATGTCAGATTTTGTTGGTAAATTTTCTAATTTATCGTCCAAAAGTTTTTTTAGTGGATTTTTAGTGGACTCTCAATGAAATTTTTAATTTTTTGATGGAGTCACGAATTAAGGCCCATTTCCCTCTAGGACGCATAGTTTAGGAGATACAGCCATTTTAAGTTTTCCAACTGAAATTTCGATTTTTAGTGGACTCTCAATGAAATTTTAATTTAGTTGATGGAGTCACGAATTAAGGCCCATTTCCCTCTAGGACGCATAGTTTAGGAGATACAGCCATTTTAAGTTTTCCAACTGAAATTTTGATTTTTAGTGGACTCTCAATGAAATTTTTTATTTTTTGATGGAGTCACGAATTAAGGCCCATTTTCCTCTAGGACGCATAGTTTAGGAGATACAGCCATTTTAAGTTTTCCAACTGAAATTTCGATTTTTAGTGGATTTTCAATGAAATTTCTAATTTTTTGATGGAGTCACGAATTAAGGCCCATTTCCCTCTAGGACGCATAGTTTAGGAGATACAGACATTTTAAGTTTTCCAACTGAAATTTCGATTTTCGATTTTCAATGAAATTTTTAATTTTTTGATGGAGTCACGAATTAAGGCCCATTTCCCTCTAGGACGCATAGTTTAGGAGATACAGCCATTTTAAGTTTTCCAATTGAAATTTCGATTTTTAGTGGACTCTCAATGAAATTTTTTATTTTTTGATGGAGTCACGAATTAAGGCCCATTTCCCTCTAGGACACATAGTTTAGGAGATACAGCCATTTTAAGTTTTCCAACTGAAATTTCGATTTTTAGTGGACTCTCAATGAAATTTTTAATTTTTTGATGGAGTCACGAATTAAGGCCCATTTCCCTCTAGGACGCATAGTTTAGGAGATACAGACATTTTAAGTTTTCCAACTGAAATTTCGATTTTTAGTGGACTCTCAATGAAATGTTTAATTTTTTGATGCAGTCACGAATTAAGGCCCATTTCCCTCTAGGACGCATAGTTTAGGAGATACAGCCATTTTAAGTTTTCCAACTGAAATTTCGATTTTTAGTGGACTCTCAATGAAATTTTTAATTTTTTGATGGAGTCACGAATTAAGGCCCATTTCCCTCTAGGACGCATAGTTTAGGAGATACAGCCATTTTAAGTTTTCCAACTGAAATTTCGATTTTTAGTGGACTCTCAATGAAATTTTTAATTTTGTTGATGGAGTCACGAATTAAGGCCCATTTCCCTCTAGGACGCATAGTTTAGGAGATACAGCCATTTTAAGTTTTCCAACTGAAATTTCGATTTTTAGTGGACTCTCAATGAAATTTTTTATTTTTTGATGGAGTCACGAATTAAGGCCCATTTTCCTCTAGGACGCATAGTTTAGGAGATACAGCCATTTTAAGTTTTCCAACTGAAATTTCGATTTTTAGTGGATTTTCAATGCAATTTTTAATTTTTTGATGGAGTCACGAGTTGAGGCCCATTTCCCTCTAGGACGCATAGTTTAGGAGATACAGCCATTTTAAGTTTTCCAACTGAAATTTCGATTTTTAGTGGACTCTCAATGAAATTTTTAATTTTTTGATGGAGTCACGAATTAAGGCCCATTTCCCTCTAGGACGCATAGTTTAGGAGATACAGCCATTTTAAGTTTTCCAACTGAAATTTCGATTTTTAGTGGACTCTCAATGAAATTTTTAATTTTTTGATGGAGTCACGAATTAAGGCCCATTTCCCTCTAGGACGCATAGTTTAGGAGATACAGCCATTTTAAGTTTTCCAACTGAAATTTCGATTTTTAGTGGACTCTCAATGAAATTTTTTATTTTTTGATGGAGTCACGAATTAAGGCCCATTTCCCTCTAGGACGCATAGTTTAGGAGATACAGCCATTTTAAGTTTTCCAACTGAAATTTCGATTTTTAGTGGATTTTCAATGAAATTTTTAATTTTTTGATGGAGTCACGAATTAAGGCCCATTTCCCTCTAGGACGCATAGTTTAGGAGATACAGCCATTTTAACTTTTCCAACTGAAATTTCGATTTTAAGTGGATTTTTAATAAAAATGATGGAGTCACGAATTAAGGCCCATTTCCCTCTAGGACGCATAGTTTAGGAGATACAGCCATTTTAAGTTTACCAACTGAAATTTCGATTTTCAGTGGATTTTCAATGAAATTTTTATTTTTTTGATGGAGTCACGAATTAAGGCCCATTTCCCTCTAGGACGCATAGTTTAGGAGATACAGCCATTTTAAGTTTTCCAACTGAAATTTCGATTTTTAGGGGACTCTCAATGAAATTTTTAATTTTTTGATGGAGTCACGAATTAAGGCCCATTTCCCTCTAGGACGCATAGTTTAGGAGATACAGACATTTTAAGTTTTCCAACTGAAATTTAGATTTCTAGTGGATTTTCAATGAAATTTTGAATTTTTTCATGGAGTCACGAATTAAGGCCCATTTCCCTCTAGGACGCATAGTTTAGGAGATACAGCCATTTTAAGTTTTCCAACTGAAATGTCGATTTCTAATGGATTTTCAATGAAATTTTAAATTTTTTGATGGAGTCACGAATTAAGGCCCATTTCCCTCTAGGACGCATAGTTTAGGAGATACAGCCATTTTAACTTTTCCAACTGAAATTTCGATTTTAAGTGGATTTTTAATAAAATTTTTAATTTTTTGATGGAGTCACGAATTAAGGCCCATTTCCCTCTAGGACGCATAGTTTAGGAGATACAGCCAAGTTTTCCAACTGAAATTTCGATTTTTAGTGGACTCTCAATGAAATTTTTTATTTTTTGATGGAGTCACGAATTAAGGCCCATTTCCCTCTAGGACGCATAGCTTAGGAGATACAGCCATTTTAAGTTTTCCAACCGAAATTTCGATTTCTAATGGATTTTCAATGAAATTTTAAATTTTTTGATGGAGTCACGAATTAAGGCCCATTTCCCTCTAGGACGCATAGTTTAGGAGATACAGCCATTTTAAGTTTTCCAACTGAAATTTCGATTTTTAGTGGACTCTCAATGAAATTTTAATTTAGTTGATGGAGTCACGAATTAAGGCCCATTTCCCTCTAGGACGCATAGTTTAGGAGATACAGCCATTTTAAGTTTTCCAACTGAAATTTTGATTTTTAGTGGACTCTCAATGAAATTTTTTATTTTTTGATGGAGTCACGAATTAAGGCCCATTTTCCTCTAGGACGCATAGTTTAGGAGATACAGCCATTTTAAGTTTTCCAACTGAAATTTCGATTTTTAGTGGATTTTCAATGAAATTTCTAATTTTTTGATGGAGTCACGAATTAAGGCCCATTTCCCTCTAGGACGCATAGTTTAGGAGATACAGACATTTTAAGTTTTCCAACTGAAATTTCGATTTTCGATTTTCAATGAAATTTTTAATTTTTTGATGGAGTCACGAATTAAGGCCCATTTCCCTCTAGGACGCATAGTTTAGGAGATACAGCCAT
The DNA here is from genome assembly GCF_963082655.1 of Stomoxys calcitrans. Taxonomy (NCBI): domain Eukaryota; kingdom Metazoa; phylum Arthropoda; class Insecta; order Diptera; family Muscidae; genus Stomoxys; species Stomoxys calcitrans. The sequence goes on along the minus strand of NC_081553.1, from coordinate 60,633,029 downwards.
TTTAAGTTTTCCAATTGAAATTTCGATTTTTAGTGGACTCTCAATGAAATTTTTTATTTTTTGATGGAGTCACGAATTAAGGCCCATTTCCCTCTAGGACACATAGTTTAGGAGATACAGCCATTTTAAGTTTTCCAACTGAAATTTCGATTTTTAGTGGACTCTCAATGAAATTTTTAATTTTTTGATGGAGTCACGAATTAAGGCCCATTTCCCTCTAGGACGCATAGTTTAGGAGATACAGACATTTTAAGTTTTCCAACTGAAATTTCGATTTTTAGTGGACTCTCAATGAAATGTTTAATTTTTTGATGCAGTCACGAATTAAGGCCCATTTCCCTCTAGGACGCATAGTTTAGGAGATACAGCCATTTTAAGTTTTCCAACTGAAATTTCGATTTTTAGTGGACTCTCAATGAAATTTTTAATTTTTTGATGGAGTCACGAATTAAGGCCCATTTCCCTCTAGGACGCATAGTTTAGGAGATACAGCCATTTTAAGTTTTCCAACTGAAATTTCGATTTTTAGTGGACTCTCAATGAAATTTTTAATTTTGTTGATGGAGTCACGAATTAAGGCCCATTTCCCTCTAGGACGCATAGTTTAGGAGATACAGCCATTTTAAGTTTTCCAACTGAAATTTCGATTTTTAGTGGACTCTCAATGAAATTTTTTATTTTTTGATGGAGTCACGAATTAAGGCCCATTTTCCTCTAGGACGCATAGTTTAGGAGATACAGCCATTTTAAGTTTTCCAACTGAAATTTCGATTTTTAGTGGATTTTCAATGCAATTTTTAATTTTTTGATGGAGTCACGAATTGAGGCCCATTTCCCTCTAGGACGCATAGTTTAGGAGATACAGCCATTTTAAGTTTTCCAACTGAAATTTCGATTTTTAGTGGACTCTCAATGAAATTTTTAATTTTTTGATGGAGTCACGAATTAAGGCCCATTTCCCTCTAGGACGCATAGTTTAGGAGATACAGCCATTTTAAGTTTTCCAACTGAAATTTCGATTTTTAGTGGACTCTCAATGAAATTTTTAATTTTTTGATGGAGTCACGAATTAAGGCCCATTTCCCTCTAGGACGCATAGTTTAGGAGATACAGCCATTTTAAGTTTTCCAACTGAAATTTCGATTTTTAGTGGACTCTCAATGAAATTTTTTATTTTTTGATGGAGTCACGAATTAAGGCCCATTTCCCTCTTGGACGCATAGTTTAGGAGATACAGCCATTTTAAGTTTTCCAACTGAAATTTCGATTTTTAGTGGATTTTCAATGAAATTTTTAATTTTTTGATGGAGTCACGAATTAAGGCCCATTTCCCTCTAGGACGCATAGTTTAGGAGATACAGCCATTTTAACTTTTCCAACTGAAATTTCGATTTTAAGTGGATTTTTAATAAAAATGATGGAGTCACGAATTAAGGCCCATTTCCCTCTAGGACGCATAGTTTAGGAGATACAGCCATTTTAAGTTTACCAACTGAAATTTCGATTTTCAGTGGATTTTCAATGAAATTTTTATTTTTTTGATGGAGTCACGAATTAAGGCCCATTTCCCTCTAGGACGCATAGTTTAGGAGATACAGCCATTTTAAGTTTTCCAACTGAAATTTCGATTTTTAGGGGACTCTCAATGAAATTTTTAATTTTTTGATGGAGTCACGAATTAAGGCCCATTTCCCTCTAGGACGCATAGTTTAGGAGATACAGACATTTTAAGTTTTCCAACTGAAATTTAGATTTCTAGTGGATTTTCAATGAAATTTTGAATTTTTTCATGGAGTCACGAATTAAGGCCCATTTCCCTCTAGGACGCATAGTTTAGGAGATACAGCCATTTTAAGTTTTCCAACTGAAATGTCGATTTCTAATGGATTTTCAATGAAATTTTAAATTTTTTGATGGAGTCACGAATTAAGGCCCATTTCCCTCTAGGACGCATAGTTTAGGAGATACAGCCATTTTAACTTTTCCAACTGAAATTTCGATTTTAAGTGGATTTTTAATAAAATTTTTAATTTTTTGATGGAGTCACGAATTAAGGCCCATTTCCCTCTAGGACGCATAGTTTAGGAGATACAGCCAAGTTTTCCAACTGAAATTTCGATTTTTAGTGGACTCTCAATGAAATTTTTTATTTTTTGATGGAGTCACGAATTAAGGCCCATTTCCCTCTAGGACGCATAGCTTAGGAGATACAGCCATTTTAAGTTTTCCAACCGAAATTTCGATTTCTAATGGATTTTCAATGAAATTTTAAATTTTTTGATGGAGTCACGAATTAAGGCCCATTTCCCTCTAGGACGCATAGTTTAGGAGATACAGCCATTTTAAGTTTTCCAACTGAAATTTCGATTTTTAGTGGACTCTCAATGAAATTTTTTATTTTTTGATGGAGTCACGAATTAAGGCCCATTTTCCTCTAGGACGCATAGTTTAGGAGATACAGCCATTTTAAGTTTTCCAACTGAAATTTCGATTTTTAGTGGACTCTCAATGAAATTTTTAATTTTTTGATGGAGTCACGAATTAAGGCCCATTTCCCTCTAGGACGCATAGTTTAGGAGATACAGCCATTTTAAGTTTTCCAACTGAAATTTCGATTTTTAGTGGACTCTCAATGAAATTTTAATTTAGTTGATGGAGTCACGAATTAAGGCCCATTTCCCTCTAGGACGCATAGTTTAGGAGATACAGCCATTTTAAGTTTTCCAACTGAAATTTCGATTTTTAGTGGACTCTCAATGAAATGTTTAATTTTTTGATGCAGTCACGAATTAAGGCCCATTTCCCTCTAGGACGCATAGTTTAGGAGATACAGCCATTTTAAGTTTTCCAACTGAAATTTCGATTTTTAGTGGACTCTCAATGAAATTTTTAATTTTTTGATGGAGTCACGAATTAAGGCCCATTTCCCTCTAGGACGCATAGTTTAGGAGATACAGCCATTTTAAGTTTTCCAACTGAAATTTCGATTTTTAGTGGACTCTCAATGAAATTTTTAATTTTGTTGATGGAGTCACGAATTAAGGCCCATTTCCCTCTAGGACGCATAGTTTAGGAGATACAGCCATTTTAAGTTTTCCAACTGAAATTTCGATTTTTAGTGGACTCTCAATGAAATTTTTTATTTTTTGATGGAGTCACGAATTAAGGCCCATTTTCCTCTAGGACGCATAGTTTAGGAGATACAGCCATTTTAAGTTTTCCAACTGAAATTTCGATTTTTAGTGGATTTTCAATGCAATTTTTAATTTTTTGATGGAGTCACGAATTGAGGCCCATTTCCCTCTAGGACGCATAGTTTAGGAGATACAGCCATTTTAAGTTTTCCAACTGAAATTTCGATTTTTAGTGGACTCTCAATGAAATTTTTAATTTTTTGATGGAGTCACGAATTAAGGCCCATTTCCCTCTAGGACGCATAGTTTAGGAGATACAGCCATTTTAAGTTTACCAACTGAAATTTCGATTTTCAGTGGATTTTCAATGAAATTTTTATTTTTTTGATGGAGTCACGAATTAAGGCCCATTTCCCTCTAGGACGCATAGTTTAGGAGATACAGCCATTTTAAGTTTTCCAACTGAAATTTCGATTTTTAGGGGACTCTCAATGAAATTTTTAATTTTTTGATGGAGTCACGAATTAAGGCCCATTTCCCTCTAGGACGCATAGTTTAGGAGATACAGACATTTTAAGTTTTCCAACTGAAATTTAGATTTCTAGTGGATTTTCAATGAAATTTTGAATTTTTTCATGGAGTCACGAATTAAGGCCCATTTCCCTCTAGGACGCATAGTTTAGGAGATACAGCCATTTTAAGTTTTCCAACTGAAATGTCGATTTCTAATGGATTTTCAATGAAATTTTAAATTTTTTGATGGAGTCACGAATTAAGGCCCATTTCCCTCTAGGACGCATAGTTTAGGAGATACAGCCATTTTAACTTTTCCAACTGAAATTTCGATTTTAAGTGGATTTTTAATAAAATTTTTAATTTTTTGATGGAGTCACGAATTAAGGCCCATTTCCCTCTAGGACGCATAGTTTAGGAGATACAGCCAAGTTTTCCAACTGAAATTTCGATTTTTAGTGGACTCTCAATGAAATTTTTTATTTTTTGATGGAGTCACGAATTAAGGCCCATTTCCCTCTAGGACGCATAGCTTAGGAGATATAGCCATTTTAAGTTTTCCAACCGAAATTTCGATTTCTAATGGATTTTCAATGAAATTTTAAATTTTTTGATGGAGTCACGAATTAAGGCCCATTTCCCTCTGGGACGCATAGTTTAGGAGATACAGCCATTTTAAGTTTTCCAACTGAAATTTCGATTTTTAGTGGACTCTCAATGAAATTTTTTATTTTTTGATGGAGTCACGAATTAAGGCCCATTTCCCTCTGGGACGCATAGTTTAGGAGATACAGCCATTTTAAGTTTTCCAACCGAAATTTCGATTTCTAATGGATTTTCAATGAAATTTTAAATTTTTTGATGGAGTCACGAATTAAGGCCCATTTCCCTCTGGGACGCATAGTTTAGGAGATACAGCCATTTTAAGTTTTCCAACTGAAATTTCGATTTTTAGTGGACTCTCAATGAAATTTTTAATTTTTTGATGGAGTCACGAATTAAGGCCCATTTCCCTCTAGGACGCATAGTTTAGGAGATACAGCCATTTTAAGTTTTCCAACTGAAATTTCGATTTTTAGTGGACTCTCAATGAAATTTTTAATTTTTTGATGGAGTCACGAATTAAGGCCCATTTCCCTCTAGGACGCATAGTTTAGGAGATACAGCCATTTTAAGTTTTCCAACTGAAATTTTGATTTTTAGTGGACTCTCAATGAAATTTTTTATTTTTTGATGGAGTCACGAATTAAGGCCCATTTTCCTCTAGGACGCATAGTTTAGGAGATACAGACATTTTAAGTTTTCCAACTGAAATTTAGATTTCTAGTGGATTTTCAATGAAATTTTGAATTTTTTCATGGAGTCACGAATTAAGGCCCATTTCCCTCTAGGACGCATAGTTTAGGAGATACAGACATTTTAAGTTTTCCAACTGAAATTTAGATTTCTAGTGGATTTTCAATGAAATTTTGAATTTTTTCATGGAGTCACGAATTAAGGCCCATTTCCCTCTAGGACGCATAGTTTAGGAGATACAGCCATTTTAAGTTTTCCAACTGAAATGTCGATTTCTAATGGATTTTCAATGAAATTTTAAATTTTTTGATGGAGTCACGAATTAAGGCCCATTTCCCTCTAGGACGCATAGTTTAGGAGATACAGCCATTTTAACTTTTCCAACTGAAATTTCGATTTTAAGTGGATTTTTAATAAAATTTTTAATTTTTTGATGGAGTCACGAATTAAGGCCCATTTCCCTCTAGGACGCATAGTTTAGGAGATACAGCCAAGTTTTCCAACTGAAATTTCGATTTTTAGTGGACTCTCAATGAAATTTTTTATTTTTTGATGGAGTCACGAATTAAGGCCCATTTCCCTCTAGGACGCATAGCTTAGGAGATACAGCCATTTTAAGTTTTCCAACCGAAATTTCGATTTCTAATGGATTTTCAATGAAATTTTAAATTTTTTGATGGAGTCACGAATTAAGGCCCATTTCCCTCTAGGACGCATAGTTTAGGAGATACAGCCATTTTAAGTTTTCCAACTGAAATTTCGATTTTTAGTGGACTCTCAATGAAATTTTTTATTTTTTGATGGAGTCACGAATTAAGGCCCATTTTCCTCTAGGACGCATAGTTTAGGAGATACAGCCATTTTAAGTTTTCCAACTGAAATTTCGATTTTTAGTGGACTCTCAATGAAATTTTTAATTTTTTGATGGAGTCACGAATTAAGGCCCATTTCCCTCTAGGACGCATAGTTTAGGAGATACAGCCATTTTAAGTTTTCCAACTGAAATTTCGATTTTTAGTGGACTCTCAATGAAATTTTAATTTAGTTGATGGAGTCACGAATTAAGGCCCATTTCCCTCTAGGACGCATAGTTTAGGAGATACAGCCATTTTAAGTTTTCCAACTGAAATTTCGATTTTTAGTGGACTCTCAATGAAATGTTTAATTTTTTGATGCAGTCACGAATTAAGGCCCATTTCCCTCTAGGACGCATAGTTTAGGAGATACAGCCATTTTAAGTTTTCCAACTGAAATTTCGATTTTTAGTGGACTCTCAATGAAATTTTTAATTTTTTGATGGAGTCACGAATTAAGGCCCATTTCCCTCTAGGACGCATAGTTTAGGAGATACAGCCATTTTAAGTTTTCCAACTGAAATTTCGATTTTTAGTGGACTTTCAATGAAATTTTTAATTTTGTTGATGGAGTCACGAATTAAGGCCCATTTCCCTCTAGGACGCATAGTTTAGGAGATACAGCCATTTTAAGTTTTCCAACTGAAATTTCGATTTTTAGTGGACTCTCAATGAAATTTTTTATTTTTTGATGGAGTCACGAATTAAGGCCCATTTTCCTCTAGGACGCATAGTTTAGGAGATACAGCCATTTTAAGTTTTCCAACTGAAATTTCGATTTTTAGTGGACTCTCAATGAAATTTTTAATTTTTTGATGGAGTCACGAATTAAGGCCCATTTCCCTCTAGGACGCATAGTTTAGGAGATACAGCCATTTTAAGTTTTCCAACTGAAATTTCGATTTTTAGTGGACTCTCAATGAAATTTTTAATTTTTTGATGGAGTCACGAATTAAGGCCCATTTCCCTCTAGGACGCATAGTTTAGGAGATACAGCCATTTTAAGTTTTCCAACTGAAATTTCGATTTTTAGTGGACTCTCAATGAAATTTTTAATTTTTTGATGGAGTCAAGAATTAAGGCCCATTTCCCTCTAGGACGCATAGTTTAGGAGATACAGCCATTTTAAGTTTTCCAACTGAAATTTCGATTTTTAGTGGACTCTCAATGAAATTTTTAATTTTTTGATGGAGTCACGAATTAAGGCCCATTTCCCTCTAGGACGCATAGTTTAGGAGATACAGCCATTTTAAGTTTTCCAACTGAAATTTCGATTTTTAGTGGACTCTCAATGAAATTTTTAATTTTTTGATGGAGTCACGAATTGAGGCCCATTTCCCTCTAGGACGCATAGTTTAGGAGATACAGCCATTTTAAGTTTTCCAACTGAAATTTCGATTTTTAGTGGACTCTCAATGAAATTTTTAATTTTTTGATGGAGTCACGAATTAAGGCCCATTTCCCTCTAGGACGCATAGTTTAGGAGATACAGCCATTTTAAGTTTTCCAACTGAAATTTCGATTTTTAGTGGACTCTCAATGAAATTTTTAATTTTTTGATGGAGTCACGAATTAAGGCCCATTTCCCTCTAGGACGCATAGTTTAGGAGATACAGCCATTTTAAGTTTTCCAACTGAAATTTCGATTTTTAGTGGACTCTCAATGAAATTTTTTATTTTTTGATGGAGTCACGAATTAAGGCCCATTTCCCTCTAGGACGCATAGTTTAGGAGATACAGCCATTTTAAGTTTTCCAACTGAAATTTCGATTTTTAGTGGATTTTCAATGAAATTTTTAATTTTTTGATGGAGTCACGAATTAAGGCCCATTTCCCTCTAGGACGCATAGTTTAGGAGATACAGCCATTTTAACTTTTCCAACTGAAATTTCGATTTTAAGTGGATTTTTAATAAAAATGATGGAGTCACGAATTAAGGCCCATTTCCCTCTAGGACGCATAGTTTAGGAGATACAGCCATTTTAAGTTTACCAACTGAAATTTCGATTTTCAGTGGATTTTCAATGAAATTTTTATTTTTTTGATGGAGTCACGAATTAAGGCCCATTTCCCTCTAGGACGCATAGTTTAGGAGATACAGCCATTTTAAGTTTTCCAACTGAAATTTCGATTTTTAGGGGACTCTCAATGAAATTTTTAATTTTTTGATGGAGTCACGAATTAAGGCCCATTTCCCTCTAGGACGCATAGTTTAGGAGATACAGACATTTTAAGTTTTCCAACTGAAATTTAGATTTCTAGTGGATTTTCAATGAAATTTTGAATTTTTTCATGGAGTCACGAATTAAGGCCCATTTCCCTCTAGGACGCATAGTTTAGGAGATACAGCCATTTTAAGTTTTCCAACTGAAATGTCGATTTCTAATGGATTTTCAATGAAATTTTAAATTTTTTGATGGAGTCACGAATTAAGGCCCATTTCCCTCTAGGACGCATAGTTTAGGAGATACAGCCATTTTAACTTTTCCAACTGAAATTTCGATTTTAAGTGGATTTTTAATAAAATTTTTAATTTTTTGATGGAGTCACGAATTAAGGCCCATTTCCCTCTAGGACGCATAGTTTAGGAGATACAGCCAAGTTTTCCAACTGAAATTTCGATTTTTAGTGGACTCTCAATGAAATTTTTTATTTTTTGATGGAGTCACGAATTAAGGCCCATTTCCCTCTAGGACGCATAGCTTAGGAGATATAGCCATTTTAAGTTTTCCAACCGAAATTTCGATTTCTAATGGATTTTCAATGAAATTTTAAATTTTTTGATGGAGTCACGAATTAAGGCCCATTTCCCTCTGGGACGCATAGTTTAGGAGATACAGCCATTTTAAGTTTTCCAACTGAAATTTCGATTTTTAGTGGACTCTCAATGAAATTTTTTATTTTTTGATGGAGTCACGAATTAAGGCCCATTTCCCTCTGGGACGCATAGTTTAGGAGATACAGCCATTTTAAGTTTTCCAACCGAAATTTCGATTTCTAATGGATTTTCAATGAAATTTTAAATTTTTTGATGGAGTCACGAATTAAGGCCCATTTCCCTCTGGGACGCATAGTTTAGGAGATACAGCCATTTTAAGTTTTCCAACTGAAATTTCGATTTTTAGTGGACTCTCAATGAAATTTTTAATTTTTTGATGGAGTCACGAATTAAGGCCCATTTCCCTCTAGGACGCATAGTTTAGGAGATACAGCCATTTTAAGTTTTCCAACTGAAATTTCGATTTTTAGTGGACTCTCAATGAAATTTTTAATTTTTTGATGGAGTCACGAATTAAGGCCCATTTCCCTCTAGGACGCATAGTTTAGGAGATACAGCCATTTTAAGTTTTCCAACTGAAATTTTGATTTTTAGTGGACTCTCAATGAAATTTTTTATTTTTTGATGGAGTCACGAATTAAGGCCCATTTTCCTCTAGGACGCATAGTTTAGGAGATACAGCCATTTTAAGTTTTCCAACTGAAATTTCGATTTTTAGTGGATTTTCAATGAAATTTCTAATTTTTTGATGGAGTCACGAATTAAGGCCCATTTCCCTCTAGGACGCATAGTTTAGGAGATACAGACATTTTAAGTTTTCCAACTGAAATTTCGATTTTCGATTTTCAATGAAATTTTTAATTTTTTGATGGAGTCACGAATTAAGGCCCATTTCCCTCTAGGACGCATAGTTTAGGAGATACAGCCATTTTAAGTTTTCCAATTGAAATTTCGATTTTTAGTGGACTCTCAATGAAATTTTTTATTTTTTGATGGAGTCACGAATTAAGGCCCATTTCCCTCTAGGACACATAGTTTAGGAGATACAGCCATTTTAAGTTTTCCAACTGAAATTTCGATTTTTAGTGGACTCTCAATGAAATTTTTAATTTTTTGATGGAGTCACGAATTAAGGCCCATTTCCCTCTAGGACGCATAGTTTAGGAGATACAGACATTTTAAGTATTCCAACTGAAATTTCGATTTTTAGTGGACTCTCAATGAAATGTTTAATTTTTTGATGCAGTCACGAATTAAGGCCCATTTCCCTCTAGGACGCATAGTTTAGGAGATACAGCCATTTTAAGTTTTCCAACTGAAATTTCGATTTTTAGTGGACTCTCAATGAAATTTTTAATTTTTTGATGGAGTCACGAATTAAGGCCCATTTCCCTCTAGGACGCATAGTTTAGGAGATACAGCCATTTTAAGTTTTCCAACTGAAATTTCGATTTTTAGTGGACTCTCAATGAAATTTTTAATTTTGTTGATGGAGTCACGAATTAAGGCCCATTTCCCTCTAGGACGCATAGTTTAGGAGATACAGCCATTTTAAGTTTTCCAACTGAAATTTCGATTTTTAGTGGACTCTCAATGAAATTTTTTATTTTTTGATGGAGTCACGAATTAAGGCCCATTTTCCTCTAGGACGCATAGTTTAGGAGATACAGCCATTTTAAGTTTTCCAACTGAAATTTCGATTTTTAGTGGATTTTCAATGCAATTTTTAATTTTTTGATGGAGTCACGAATTGAGGCCCATTTCTCTCTAGGACGCATAGTTTAGGAGATACAGCCATTTTAAGTTTTCCAACTGAAATTTCGATTTTTAGTGGACTCTCAATGAAATTTTTAATTTTTTGATGGAGTCACGAATTAAGGCCCATTTCCCTCTAGGACGCATAGTTTAGGAGATACAGCCATTTTAAGTTTTCCAACTGAAATTTCGATTTTTAGTGGACTCTCAATGAAATTTTTAATTTTTTGATGGAGTCACGAATTAAGGCCCATTTCCCTCTAGGACGCATAGTTTAGGAGATACAGCCATTTTAAGTTTTCCAACTGAAATTTCGATTTTTAGTGGATTTTCAATGAAATTTTTAATTTTTTGATGGAGTCACGAATTAAGGCCCATTTCCCTCTAGGACGCATAGTTTAGGAGATACAGCCATTTTAAGTTTTCCAACTGAAATTTCGATTTTAAGTGGATTTTTAATAAAAATGATGGAGTCACGAATTAAGGCCCATTTCCCTCTAGGACGCATAGTTTAGGAGATACAGCCATTTTAAGTTTTCCAACTGAAATTTCGATTTTTAGTGGATTTTCAATGAAATTTTTAATTTTTTGATGGAGTCACGAATTAAGACCCATTTCCCTCTAGGACGCATAGTTTAGGAGATACAGCCATTTTAAGTTTTCCAACTGAAATTCCGATTTTTAGTGGACTCCAATGAAATTTTTAATTTTTTGATGGAGTCACGAATTAAGGCCCATTTCCCTCTAGGACGCATAGTTTAGGAGATACAGCCATTTTAAGTTTTCCAACTGAAATTTCGATTTTTAGTGGACTCTCAATGAAATTTTTAATTTTTTGATGGAGTCACGAATTAAGGCCCATTTCCCTCTAGGACGCATAGTTTAGGAGATACAGCCATTTTAAGTTTTCCAACTGAAATTTCGATTTTTAGTGGATTTTCAATGAAATTTTTAATTTTTTGATGGAGTCACGAATTAAGGCCCATTTCCCTCTAGGACGCATAGTTTAGGAGATACTGCCATTTTAAGTTTTCCAATTGAAATTTCGATTTTTAGTGGACTCTCAATGAAATTTTTTATTTTTTGATGGAGTCACGAATTAAGGCCCATTTCCCTCTAGGACGCATAGTTTAGGAGATACAGCCATTTTAAGTTTTCCAACTGAAATTTCGATTTTTAGTGGACTCTCAATGAAATTTTTAATTTTGTTGATGGAGTCACGAATTAAGGCCCATTTCCCTCTAGGACGCATAGTTTAGGAGATACAGCCATTTTAAGTTTTCCAACTGAAATTTCGATTTTTAGTGGACTCTCAATGAAATTTTTTATTTTTTGATGGAGTCACGAATTAAGGCCCATTTTCCTCTAGGACGCATAGTTTAGGAGATACAGCCATTTTAAGTTTTCCAACTGAAATTTCGATTTTTAGTGGATTTTCAATGAAATTTTTAATTTTTTGATGGAGTCACGAATTAAGGCCCATTTCCCTCTAGGACGCATAGTTTAGGAGATACAGACATTTTAAGTTTTAAAACTGAAATTTCGATTTTCGATTTTCAATGAAATTTTTAATTTTTTAATGGAGTCACGAATTAAGGCCCATTTCCCTCTAGGACACATAGTTTAGGAGATACAGCCATTTTAAGTTTTCCAACTGAAATTTCGATTTTTAGTGGACTCTCAATGAAATTTTTTATTTTTTGATGGAGTCACGAATTGAGGCCCATTTCCCTCTAGGACGCATAGTTTAGGAGATACAGCCATTTTAAGTTTTCCAACTGAAATTTCGATTTTTAGTGGACTCTCAATGAAATTTTTAATTTTTTGATGGAGTCACGAATTAAGGCCCATTTCCCTCTAGGACGCATAGTTTAGGAGATACAGCCATTTTAACTTTTCCAACTGAAATTTCGATTTTTAGTGGACTCTCAATGAAATTTTTTATTTTTTGATGGAGTCACGAATTAAGGCCCATTTCCCTCTAGGACGCATAGTTTAGGAGATACAGCCATTTTAAGTTTTCCAACTGAAATTTCGATTTTTAGTGGACTCTCAATGAAATTTTTAATTTTGTTGATGGAGTCACGAATTAAGGCCCATTTCCCTCTAGGACGCATAGTTTAGGAGATACAGCCATTTTAAGTTTTCCAACTGAAATTTCGATTTTTAGTGGATTTTCAATGAAATTTTTAATTTTTTGATGGAGTCACGAATTAAGGCCCATTTCCCTCTAGGACGCATAGTTTAGGAGATACAGCCATTTTAAGTTTTCCAACTGAAATTTCGATTTTTAGTGGACTCTCAATGAAATTTTTAATTTTGTTGATGGAGTCACGAATTAAGGCCCATTTCCCTCTAGGACGCATAGTTTAGGAGATACAGCCATTTTAACTTTTCCAACTGAAATTTCGATTTTAAGTGGATTTTTAATAAAAATGATGGAGTCACGAATTAAGGCCCATTTCCCTCTAGGACGCATAGTTTAGGAGATACAGCCATTTTAAGTTTTCCAACTGAAATTTCGATTTTTAGGGGACTCTCAATGAAATTTTTAATTTTTTGATGGAGTCACGAATTAAGGCCCATTTCCCTCTAGGACGCATAGTTTAGGAGATACAGACATTTTAACTTTTCCAACTGAAATTTAGATTTCTAGTGGATTTTCAATGAAATTTTGAATTTTTTCATGGAGTCACGAATTAAGGCCCATTTCCCTGTAGGACGCATAGTTTAGGAGATACAGCCATTTTAAGTTTTCCAACTGAAATGTCGATTTCTAATTTTTTTTTTTTTCAATGAAATTTTTAATTTTTTGATGGAGTCACGAATTAAGGCCCATTTCCCTCTAGGACGCATAGTTTAGGAGATACAGCCAAGTTTTCCAACTGAAATTTCGATTTTTAGTGGACTCTCAATGAAATTTTTTATTTTTTGATGGAGTCACGAATTAAGGCCCATTTCCCTCTAGGATGCATAGCTTAGGAGATACAGCCATTTTAAGTTTTCCAACCGAAATTTCGATTTCTAATGGATTTTCAATGAAATTTTAAATTTTTTGATGGAGTCACGAATTAAGGCCCATTTCCCTCTAGGACGCATAGTTTAGGAGATACAGCCATTTTAAGTTTTCCAACCGAAATTTCGATTTCTAATGGATTTTCAGTGAAATTTTAAATTTTTTGATGGAATCACGAATTAAGGCCCATTTCCCTCTATGACGCATAGTTTAGGAGATGCAGCCATTTTAAGTTTTCCAACCGAAATTTCGATTTCTAATGGATTTTCAATGAAATTTTCAATTTTTTGATGGAGTCACGAATTAAGGCCCGTTTCCCTCTAGGACGCATAGTTTAGGAGATACAGCCATTTTAGTTTTCCAACTAGAATTTAGATTTTTAGTGGATTTTCAATGAAATTTTGAATTTTTTAATGGAGTCACGAATTAAGGCCCATTTCCCTCTAGGACGCATAGTTTAGAAGATACAGCCATTTGAGATTTGATTTTTAATAGATTTTTAATGAAATTTTTTATTTTTTGATGGAGTCACGAGTCATTTCCCTCTAGGACGCATAGTTTAGGAGATACAGCAATTTTAAGTTATCCAACTGAAATTTCGTTTTTTAGTCGATTTTCAATGATATTTTTAATTTTTTGATGGAGTCACGAATTAAGGCCCATTTCCCTCTAGGACGCATAGTTTAGGAAATACAGCCATTTAAATTTTTCAAACTGAAATTTCGATTTCTAAAGGATTTTCAAGGGAAGTTTTAATTTTTGGATGGAGTCACGAATTAAGGCCCATTTCCCTCTAGGACGCGTAGTTTAGGAGATACAGCCATTTTAAGTTTTCCAACGGAAATTTCGATTTCTAATGGATTTTCAATGGAATTTTTAATTTTTTGATAGAGTCACGAATTAAGGCCCATTTCCCTCTAGGACGCATAGTTTAGGAGATACAGCCATTTTAGTTTTCCAACTAGAATTTAGATTTTTAGTGGATTTTCAATGAAATTTTGAATTTTTTAATGGAGTCACGAATTAAGGCCCATTTCCCTCTAGGACGCATAGTTTAGAAGATACAGCCATTTGAGATTTGATTTTTAATAGATTTTTAATGAAATTTTTTATTTTTTGATGGAGTCACGAGTCATTTCCCTCTAGGACGCATAGTTTAGGAGATACAGCAATTTTAAGTTATCCAACTGAAATTTCGTTTTTTAGTCGATTTTCAATGATATTTTTAATTTTTTGATGGAGTCACGAATTAAGGCCCATTTCCCTCTAGGACGCATAGTTTAGGAAATACAGCCATTTAAATTTTTCAAACTGAAATTTCGATTTCTAAAGGATTTTCAAGGGAAGTTTTAATTTTTGGATGGAGTCACGAATTAAGGCCCATTTCCCTCTAGGACGCGTAGTTTAGGAGATACAGCCATTTTAAGTTTTCCAACGGAAATTTCGATTTCTAATGGATTTTCAATGGAATTTTTAATTTTTTGATAGAGTCACGAATTAAGGCCCATTTCCCTCTAGGACGCATAGTTTAGGAGATACAGCCATTTTAAGTTTTCCAACTGAAATTTCGATTTTAAGTGGATTTTCAATGAAATTTTTAATTTTTTGATGGAGTCACGAATTCCGATTTTTAGTGGACTCTCAATTTTTAGTGGACTTCAAGAAATTTCAAACCTAAATTATATCGGTCTTTACTCACATGTCCCTTGGCTGTCCCTTGCATAAGGATGCGTGGGCGATATGGATGAGCATTGGTTTGAGTTTTTGTTTCGGCTATCTTCTTCATAATCCATCTTTAGAAGTATGACGATGATGTTAACGTTTGGTGTTGCATGTTGTTGGCCTCTTTGACTGTTTTCGGTGTGTTTTTGTTACGGAATTAGACACACACACACAGTAACAGATTCGGTGATTTAAGCCACGAATCATAGACATTCTGGCCAACGAATCATGCACAGACGACAAACATAACTCTTACTAATGCTAGGGCTTGTTGATAATTTTGACTTATGGCAACTGTTTTCGTTTCGTTGCTACCAAACAAAATTTCAAAAAGCCCGTTTAGATTCCGTTCTCTCTCTCTCCCTCTCTCTCTCTGTTGCAAGAAAGTGGGATATGCCTAGAATTTGTGGAATTCACAATTTTTTTTAGGTCGTTGGAGACTTGTCTTCGAGTTTGTGGTCTTGTATGTGTGTCCTTCCTTTCCCGGTGCTGCTCTTCGCTGGGCATATGTCAAATGTTAGCCTATGAGATACGTGTAGTTTGCATTTTGAAAGCAGGAGTTGCGGGCAAACTTGGAATTGTGGCAATGTCAGCCACACAGGAATTTTTGTGTGCAAATTTTTTCAACTTCCTACGAATACACTTTTCCTAGTGATTTATAGGCCAAAGTGGTTTTGTATCTTCATGATTTAGTGCTGGAACAGATAGGCCTTTAAGCGCGTCGTTCAACATTCAGATGTAGATTGTCTTCTTGTTCGAGACCTTCAAAAAGGTAAAGTTGCACTATGGAGTGTAGTGGGGGGAATGAGTATTACATTTAATGGGTGGTAATTAAAAAAATCAATTTCAAGGAAATTCTTCAATTTCAATTTATTTTTGGATGGAATACACCCGAGGAAAAAAATCAACAAACACAGAGTTTTTTATTCCACACTTGAGTAACCATGAGGATGAGAGAAAAAAATTCGCTTAAAAAGGCGTAACCATTTTCGAGATAAGGGGTTTATGAAAATTGTGGTAAGGACGATTTGGCTGAAAGACATCTGCCGGAAGACGATTCCACATACGAACCTCTCTTGCAAAAAAAGAATTCTCTCAGTAGTGCATGGTCCGATCAGCTGCCCAATCGATTACAAACCTGTGCGCGCTTCTAGAAAATCTTGAATTTCCGACAAACGACCTCAGGTCAGGAATCAGAAGATTGTTGTCCGAAGAACACACACCGTAGATGAATCGATAGAACAGTGTCACACAACGCACATTTCGAAAATGTTCAAGTGAAACAATAGAGTTGTATTGGAGATGATAATCTCCAATCAACACCAACGCACGCCTCTAGACACGGCAAAGCAACCCCAAGGACGATTTTGGAGCTCCGGCCTATATATGTTATACTTCATCTTCGGCCCGATGTACCCAAAAATACAAACATGAGTGACAATATTGCGAAGAATAACTCTGCAGGTGGTCAGCGGTCCGGTACAGAGAATCCACCTGAACCAACAACATCCACAGGACCCAACCTCATGTTACACACAACAAACAGGCACACATCATACACTTTACCCAAAGCAAGAAGGCTACAAACGCTCATTACGGTATCTGAGGAAAATGGAGGGTCTATAGCCATCCACTATGACGATCTGTTTGATGCGCAAGCATAGGTTCAACTTCAGGAAATACGAGTCTATGATGAATACTACTGTCGGTGAACGTATGCTGCCCTCTGCTACATCGGACTATATGGGAAATGACACCGACGCAAACACTACAACTGGAAATGTCACATAGGCTACAGACAATACCGAGACCGCCAGTGGAAGCACCGAGTGCATAATATCAGGCCCAGAAAAGGGCGAAATTGTTTAGCCGAGGCTTTTCATTAATCCTGCCGCAGGAGTCATTTCATTCATTTCATTCTTTTCACTCATTTCATTCATTTCATGCATTTCCTTCATTTCATTTTATTCCAAATCCATTTCATTTCATTCACTCCATTCATTTCATTCATTTCATTTTATTTCATTTCATTTCATTCATTTCATTCATTTCATTCATTTCATTCATTTCATTCATTTCATTCATTTCATTCATTTCATTCATTTCATTCATTTCATTCATTTCATTCATTTCATTCATTTCATTCATTTCATTTTATTTCATTTCATTTCATTTCATTTCATTCATTTCATTCATTTCATTCATTTCATTCATTTCATTCATTTCATTCATTTCATTCATTTCATTCATTTCATTCATTTCATTCATTTCATTCATTTCATTCATTTCATTCATTTCATTCATTTCATACATTTCATTCATTTCATTCATTTCATTCATTTCATTCATTTCATTCATTTCATTCATTTCATTCATTTCATTCATTTCATTCATTTCATTCATTTCATTCATTTCATTCATTTCATTCATTTCATTCATTTCATTCATTTCATTCATTTCATTCATTTCATTCATTTCATTCATTTCATTCATTTCATTCATTTCATTCATTTCATTCATTTCATTCATTTCATTCATTTCATTCATTTCATTCATTTCATTCATTTCATTCATTTCATTCATTTCATTCATTTCATTCATTTCATTCATTTCATTCATTTCATTCATTTCATTCATTTCATTCATTTCATTCATTTCATTCATTTCATTCATTTCATTCATATCATTCATTTCATACATTTCATACATTTCATTCATTTCATTCATTTCATTCATTTCATTCATATCATTCATTTCATACATTTCATTCATTTCATTCATTTCATTCATTTCATTCATTCCATTCATTTCATTCATTTCATTCATTTCATTCATTTCATTCATTTCATACATTTCATTCATTTCATTCATTTCATTCATTTCATTCATTTCATTCATTTCATTCATTTCATTCATTTCATTCATTTCATTCATTTCATTCATTTCATTCATTTCATTCATTTCATTCATTTCATTCATTTCATTCATTTCATTCATTTCATTCATTTCATTCATTTCATTTATTTCATTCATTTCATTCATTTCATTCATTTCATTCATTTCATTCATTTCATTCATTTCATTCATTTCATTCATTTCATTCATTTCATTCATTTCATTCATTTCATTCATTTCATTTATTTCATTCATTTCATTCATTTCATTCATTTCATTCATTTCATTCATTTCATTCATTTCATTCATTTCATTCATTTCATTCATTTCATTCATTTCATTCATTTCATTCATTTCATTCATTTCATTCATTTCACTCATTTCATTCATTTCATTTAATCTTTATTTTTCTTTACAGTTTTATTTTTATTTATTTTATTATATTCCATATCTAAGCATCCATTATGTTATCACATTCGATTTGTTTAAAACCTCGTGTTTCGGTCTCTCTTTTGAACTGCCCATTTTTTTCGGGTCTATGAAATTATCGCCATTTCAATCTGCTTGTTTCTCATTTGGCATTCAATTTCCATTATCATTCGGCAAGACCATGTATAGCAAACTCTACCCCTCTGTTATTCGTTGTTCTCCTGGATAGCGGCGTTGTCGTGCATTTGTTTCCATTTCAGATATCGCATTCTCAATTTTGCAGTTAATCCTTTTCGCGGTTACTTCGCTCAATCGGATACGCCTAGCATGCTTATTGTTATTATTTTCTTTAATTTATTCAATTAAACGCTTCATAAATTTTTTACTTTTTCACTGCGGCGCGCTCCTTCATTCTTGTGGCTTTGGCCATAATGGAAAAACTTTGTTTTCCTTATGAGGCGCGGCAGAAGATCTCTAGCCGGATTTCCAATACTCTGCTGTTCACAGTGCGAATAATGAAATGGCCACCTTCTGCATGAGGCCACGCTATGGCCTGCTGTCCAATGGCAAACAATTTTGCCTATAAGGCAAAATTCAAACTTTGGCTGAGATTCTTTACGCCCGAGTTTGGAATGGAGCGTTAATGCTGGTTCGCTATGTTGCATTATGATATCGTCGTCATCGTAAAGGGGTTAATTAATAGCAGCGCGAACAGTATTCAAAACAAAAAATGTGGCAGCCTTTAGGGCAAATTTCGGCTCTACCGCTAATTTGTTCTTTTCATTGTAAGCTTTCCAGGAATCTCTGCCCCTTTCGCTCACTCATTTAAACTTTGATTTTGATGGGGTGGGGGAAGTTTCTTGTCTTCCCTGCCGATAAAGGCTAAATGCTTATTTTAATTTGCACATTTTTCGAATGTCTTAAGGTTATTGTTTATTAAAGCATACCAAGCTTTGGTACTTCTCGCATTTTTTTGCTAGCCATCATAAAATTTAATTCAAAATTGTTTATTGAAAAATTGTTTTGGTTTTTTAGTGGCCATCATTAAAGGTTTAACAATTTACCATAAGAACAAAAAAAAAAGATTAAATGAAGAAAGTTGAAAGAGCAAAAAAAAATAAAGAAAATGCGATATGAAGTAAAAAAAAGATTCTTAATTTAAGAGATTAAGAAAAAATTATTGAAAAAAATCCGGCCAATATTTTTTTTATTAATTTTTATTTTTTTTTTTTTAATTTAAGTATATCATCTAAACTTACATTCATTTAAGCAATCACCAATTGCTCTTTTGATTTAAAATCTGTCTGGCGAGACACAATCTGATAACCTTCGGATAGCAAACTTCAAAAGTTCCCCCAAATACTTCCCAGCCTGTGTAGCATCTCAAAATGGCTAATACTGAGAACTTGGCAGGACAATGAATGAATGAGAAGCTCACAAAAAAAACCAACATCTCTAAGACATTTGCAAAATACCTTCGGGTGCATTTCACTTAACAGTGAACAAATAAAAACCATAAGGACGACAACTCCACAGGCAGGATTACAAGGCAGGCCACTACCGCTACGATGAAGATTTCAAAATTAGTCGTTTCCGTGAATTGTTGAAGAAAACTTCAACAGACCACGGCGGGGGAGGTCAACTAAAACTTTTGTAAGAATATAAAACAGGAAAGACATAAACCAGCAGCAAATTCCACTGTTTGAGTCAGGGGCGTAGCAACAGAAATGCAAAAAGGGGTAACTCAAATCCTCTAAACAAACTGAAAACTTTAGTAAGTTGGGAATGGAAGAATCAATTGAATATAGGTGCAAACTGCACCATCGTTGGATAGTCAATGTGACCAAAGGGGAAAGGGATGGAACTGCAGAGGTTTCCAACCGAATACTTGAGACTACGATGAAGATAGAATGTGAAAACCTCGATATGGTGATCTAAGACCCCATATAGTTTTGATCTTTTCGACATTCTGATTGATCTAGCCACGTCCGCCCTTCCGTACGTCTGTCAAAATCACGATAGCGGTCCCGACACGGGATAGCTGTAAGAACCACACAAGCTGGAATATTGAGATCCACCGACAATCTCAAGAGTTATAAAAGAATCCTTTATGCCAACCTTCATGAGGACATGTTGATAAATTATTACTACATAGCAATCTTAGTTCAAATAGGACGAACATATATATGGGAGTTATCTTTAAATCTGAACCAATTTTTTTGCAATTTCAATAGGCTCGGTCTCTAGGTCAAAAAAATGTCTGTCCCAAATTGAAAGATGAATGAATGATTATTGTGACTTGTATTTTGAGCACATATGAATATGAATAGACGGACGGGCATAAGTTTATCTCCTTTTTTGGGTAAATCCCTTTGGGTAATTAAAACCCTTTTTTGGGTAATTATAACATTCTGTACCAGAGTAGTAGTACAGGGTATAAAAACATTGGTAGAAAAATACGTTACATCGTCAATATTTGCTGGAATTATTTTACTCAGATTATTTTTAATACCATTTGGTATTAAGTTAGTACCAGCGAAGGAGACTATTAGGAATTTATGGTGTCACGTTCATAATTTTGTCATTGTCATTTTTAAGCTCAATGATAAGGGGCCTTTTTTATAGACGAGTTAGAAAGTACATCACCAATGTCGCCAGCATTAGGAGGGAATTACCATCGCTGAACGTTTTTTCTGTTGTTCTCGCCAGGATTTGAACCCATACGTTCAGCGTCATAGGTGGATTTGCTAATCTCTGCGTTAGCAGAGGGCCAAGGCTTGAAGGGCATTATTTTATTCAACATATCAAACTTCTGTCAAACCAGCAAAATTAAAACTTCTAAGAACCGAATAACGATAATCGCGAGACCGGTTTATATGGGAGCTATATCAGGTTATAGACCGATTTGGAACGTACTTGGCAGAGTTGTTGAAAGTTAAAACAGAACACTGCATCCAAAATTTCAGCCACATCGGACAAAAATTGTGGCTTCCACGAGCTCAAGAAGTCAAATCGGGAGATCGGTTTATATCAGAGCTATACCAACTTATAGAGCGATTTGGACAATACTCGAAACCAATATTGTAGGCCATAACATAATGCCATGGGCAAAATTTCAGCCAAACCAGACTAAGATTAAGGCTTCCAGGGGCTCAAGAAGTCAAATCGAGAAATCGGTTTATATGGGAGCTATACCAGGTTAGAGACTGATTTGAACCGTACTTGACACAGATATTGGAGGCCATTAGGGAGCACCATGTGCAAAATTTCAGCCAACTCGGATGAAAATTGCGGCTTCCACGGGCTCAAAAAGTCAAATCGGGAGATCGGTTTATATGGGAGCTATATCCAAATCTGAACCGATGTGAACCATTTGCAATCCCCAACGACATATATCAATGTTAAGTATCTGTGCAAAATTTCAAGCGGCTAACTTTACGCGTTCGACCGCTATTGTGATTTCGACAGATGAATGGACGGACATGGCTAGATCAAATCAGAATGTCGAGAGGATCCAGAATATATATACTTTATGGGGTCGCAGATAAATATTTCGACGTGTTACAAAGAGAATGACTAGATTAATATACCCCCATACTATGGTGGTGGGTATAAAAAAAGTAACCTCGAAAAGAAAATCTAAGTCATGCCACGCGAAAGCCGGCCAATGACAAAGGAAATGCTCCAACGTCCTATCATCTTCCCCGCATGCCCTACCCATGCTATCACTTGCCGCACCGATTTTACATAAGTGAGCGCGTAGTGTATGTGTCCCGTTATGATAGCAATTGCTATACTGACCTCCTTCTTACTTCTTATCAGTAATAGCCTCAGCTTCTCTCTATCTGGATCCCCCCATAGGATTTTCGCCGTCCTACCGACCGTTTCGCTGATATACAGTGTTATAGCGTGTTCGTCGCTCACGCCCTTGAATCGGACTGCGTCGACCCGAAAGACTTCGGGTTAACCAAGTTTATTGACGGCAGTTCTCTGTCCTTCACTCCTAAATCGTCTGCCCTTTCATTCCTCCTTACTCCGTTATGGCACGGCACCCAAACGATGCGGACTTTGTCATCCTCCGGGAAGGCGTTAACCTCCTTCTTACACTGCAAGACTGTTCGCGACCTTACCGTTTATAGTCCGTAAAGATGTTCATACTCGACATCTTTGTGTTAGTACCACACCACCTCACGCATTCTGTGATCACCCTTATCTCCGCCTGCAGGACCGTATTATGGTTAGGCGGTCTAAAACTGATCTCAGCCTCTAGGTTCTCAATATAGACCCCCAGGTCCACTCTGTCCTCCAGCTTTGATCCATTCGTGTAACATGATCCATATGTCAATACTATGGTTCCGTTTATCCAAGAATGTGCTGCTGGCAGCAGTGCCTCGCACTCGACCTCAAGGTTCATCTTAGGTATCCGATCGGAAACCGCTTCCTTTCCTTCTAGGTACCCTGCCGTCGTCTAGATTATACCGCGATGGTATAAGCTGCTTCCAACCTCAATCCATTCTCCCATCGCCTTAAGCCCCATAGCCGCAGTGGCTGGATCACACATAATCTGTATGTCAATGGGTTCTGACCCATTGACTTCAGTGCCCTAGTGGGCGTGGTTTTCATTGCTCCGCCTATGCCAAGACAACATGTTCTCTGAACCTGTTGGGTATGGTCCTTAAGTTGCCCTTTTTCTCCATAGCAGTCCACCAAACTACTGCGGCGTAAGTAAGTATTGGTCTACTAACGCTCCTATAGAGCCAGTGGACTGTCCTCGGATTCAGACCCCATTTCGAGGCCCGTCTACATAGTGCCTAACACCTGTGAGCCTTCTCGGTACGCTTCTGAATGTGACACTTCCAATTCTGTTTCCTGTCCAAGATCACTCCTAAGTATTTGACCTTGTCAGATATCGAAATCGAAATATCGAATATCGAAATTACCCAACTTCGTTTTCCTCGTGAACAGGCATATTTCAGTCTTCTCTGGTTTAACATTGAGACCTCTGGGTCTAGCCCAGTCATATGCCATATGCAAACCCTTTCGGCTGTTCTGCATAGCTCGTTCTGATCCTTACCCCTTACCCCCTAGAAGATTTATAACATCGTCTGCGTAGTTGACGGGTTCAAATCCCTCCTCAGTCAGCATCCGTAATAGGTCATTTATGGTGTCACCCATAGGAATTGCGATAAAATGTCCCCCTGTGACGTGACTTGTGACACTTTCACCCTTACATTTATGTCATGGGACCCGCAATTTATCTACCTGTTCCTTACCATATGGTTTATTCAGTCTCTAAGGTTCCGGTCCACACGGTACTGGTCTAAGGATTGGCTCAGTGTGTCAACCCTTCTCGATGTCTTGGCATCGAAGGATTCTTCTATTTTATGCACAACCTCGTGCAGGGCAGTCTCCACCGACCTACCCTTGACGTACCATGCTGTTTGTATTTGAGCAGTTCGCTGGATGTCCTACTCTTTATCACGGTGCCCACAATACGTTCCATGGTTTTGAGTAGAAAGGACGTAAGGCTTATAGGTCTGCAGGACTTTCGTGTCGCATAACTTGCCTTGCCGGGCTTGGGTATACATACCACCCTTGCATCCTGCCAGTATTTCGGAGTATATTTAAGACCCAGGCACGTTGTGAATACATTGACCAGGTGGGGCGCGAGATAGTCAGCCTCCTCTTGTAGCAACGCTGGAAATATTCCATCAGGTCTGGGTGACTTAAATGATTTGAAGCTCCTCAAGGATTCCTTCACTATAAATTCTTAAGTGATAAGCCTTCGATCAACATCATTATTCCGGTGTCTCCGTGAGTCCCGTGGTATCCTGTGGAAAATAGGCTGTCATCAAAAGCCTTAACATGGCCTCCGTTGCCTCTGCTCTCACTCCCATGTCGTCTACAAACGTTTCAGTTTGGACATTGGTTTTTGAGAGAAACTTTTTATCTTGGCGGCATCGTTAACGCTATCGACCTGTTCGCAGAAAATCTTCCAGGAGGCACGTTTTGCCGCTCTGATTATCTTATTATATTTCTTGAGCCGTGAGTAATACACATTCCAATAAGCTTCCGCTTTTTTACTACGTGCTCTGTTAAAAAGTCTCCTAACCACTTTCCCAATATTGCGAATCCCCCCGGTCTTCCAGGGTTTTTCTTGGGCTGATTTCCTTTCCCGAAGAGGACAACTATCTTCGAAGGACCCCACCAGTGCAGCCGTAATCCTATTGACATTTTCGTCAATGTCTTCAAAGCTTGGACAATCTAAATTATCTTGCCCAAGTCTTCTTCTGAGTAGTCTTCCGAATTGGGTCCAGTTGGTTTTCAACTTATTCCGGAAGCCTATCGGATTTGGAACTGGCCGTGCTATTCTAAACCTAATGTAGCGAGACGCTCCGATCCCCAACCTCATATATAAGATTTTCCAAACATATCGTCGCATCTAATACCAACTCCCTAACCCTACTAAAAAAGGTAGCGGTGTTACCAAACGGTATTAATCGGATTACATTTTATTCATATCCTGCGGTATTGTTTTGGTACCATGAAGGTTTCATTCACTACTAATGAACAAAGGTAGCGGTGTTACCAAACGGTATTAATCGTATTACATTTTATTCATATCATTCGGTATTGTTTTGGTACCACGAAGGCTTAATTCACTACTAATACCGAATGGTATCGAAATAAGCGAAGAGGACAACTATCTTCAAAGGACCCCACCGGTGCAGTTGTAATCCTGTTGACATTTTCGTCAATATGGTTGGACAATCTAAATTAACTTGCCTAAATCTTTTTCTGAGTAGCCTTCCGAATTGTGTCCAGTTGGTTTTCAACTCATTCCGGAAGCTTATCGGATTCGGGGCTGGTCGTGCTATTCTAAACATAATGGAGCGAGACCCTCCGATCCTCAACCACATATATACGATTTTACGAACATATCGTCACATCTAATACCAACTCCCTAACTCTACTAACAAAGGTAGCGGTGTTACCAAACGGTATTAATCGTATTATAATTTACTCATATCCACCGGTATTATTTTGGTATCATGAAGGCTTCATTCTCTACTAATCAACAAAGGTAGCGGTGTTACCAAACGGTATTTATCGTATTACATTTTATTCATATCCACCGGTATTGTTTTGGTACCATGATGGTTTAATTCACTACTAATACCGAATGGTATCGAAATAAGCGCATTTGGTATCAATGTTTCTATCAGCCTAGGATTACAAGAAGCTGAATGTCATTTTTAACATAAATTGAGAATCAGTCAGTCAACATAGCGACTCAGTATTAAAGATGAGATATTCACTTAAAGGTCTTGCTTCTACGCCATTGATTTCATCATCAAATGCCCCTGGGCAATTGAGATGTAAGACAGCGACAATAATACAGCATGGCTGTACGTATTTCCACCCCACAACCACTATGCGTAACACCACTTCAAGGTGTTGTGGCTGAACTATGTGGCTATGGCAGCTAGCGGCATGGACAATTGTTGTACAGGCAAAGGTACTCCAAGGTAAATTACAAAGAAGCTTCAAGGACAAGGAAACTTAGTTCCATGCCGCCTGTTGTTGCAAAGTGGCTTTTGATATTTGATTGCGCAATTGGGAGTAGAAAAAACTTTGTCTACGATTTTGGTGAAAACACCTCCACAAACACCAACCCAGCAAATGGCGCTGAAAGCTATTATGATTATTGAGGCTGTGTATGATGTGGGGCCCATGCTAGTCAGCATTGGGCAGCATGGCATCGTCTATGGGTTATTGGTTTGGGAATTATTTCAATTAAGCCATATTACAATATTCTGGGCAATTGTTAAATGTATACCACGTTGACTGCCTGCCAGCTCCAACTTCAATGCCATCACCTCCACCTTTGAAGCATTTGATTAGTTTTCTTTGGTAATTTGTTTGGCGGCCCAAAGAATCAGGGGAGAGGTGGGTGGTTCGCTTATGGTCTTATCAGGTTTTGGCTGGGCCCGAAAACTTTTCTTTCTTACTTTCTGAGGTTTTTCTTGTGTTAAGGAAAAAACTTTTATGAAAAAGTTAAGGCCGGTGTTAAAGCTCTTTGGAAAAGTTTTGCGCTTTATTGGGGAAATATGTTTTTCGAGAAGAAGAAGAATAAACAAACAAACAGACTAACAAATTAGTTTAATTCATCCAATATGAATGGCTATTGAGGCATTAATTCCAGTATGACCTTGCCAACTCATTAAAGTGGGAAACATCAATGTTTAGTGGATTTTGGGAGTCTTTTATCAAACAAAAAAAAAAAAAAACTTCTTATTAGGGGAGTAAAATATTTCAATTTGGGAATGGTAGCCGGCTATGGTGTTATTCAAGCCAATTATTACAATTTAAAAAAATTCTAACTGAAAGACATTTAAGAAGCTGAAACTTTTATGGTGAACTTTTGCAAATTTTAGTTTTTTTACCAAAATTCATTTCTCAATCTGTCTCTCTAATAATCTTCAATCTTGAGTACCCCTTTTACACAGAAGGATCATCAGGACAAAGCATTTATAAGCAAAGAACATACTCCGATGAAACAATATCGGACGCAAATATGTTAATGGCATCTGTTGTTCCTTTGCGGCTAGTATCTGACGTTTCCATTCTTTGGAAAAATCCTCTACCTTCATCAGTGCATTATTGCCGACCAATAATTTCTCAATAGCAAGATTAAGCCCCAAGTGCTGAACATTGGAGAAGGGAAATATGTTGAATGCAGCTACGAGCTTCATCTGAGCATGGTTAAAGGAAAATTTGTAAACGAATTGACAGGCACAACCTCAACGTTATCATTTCCAATTTGTAAAAAGAGTCGGTAACTATTCGTGGTTCATACGTCGCCTATATTCTCCATTAACGCATACTGGTCCATATGTTTTACGAAGAATTTTTCTCTCAAATACTCTAAACACTGTCTCATCTGCTTTCACAAGTATCCATGCCTCAGAACCATATAACAATATGGGTAGTATCAGTGTCTTTTACAGTGTAATCTTCGTCTGCCGAAAGGTGGCCTTATTTCTAAACTGCTTACATAGTCCAAAGTGGTGTCAGTGGTAAAATCCGGTCTTAAATAGTTCAGCGGGTAACCCATCGGCTCCTGCTGCCTTGTTGTTCTTTAGACGGGTCACTGCAACTTGGACCTCATTCTGACTAGGAGGTAAACAGCCACATTTATTATCCGATTTCGCTGAAATTTCGGACAGTGAGTTGTGTTAGGCCCTTTGACATCCTTCGTTAACTTGGCCCAAATCGGTCCATATTTGGATATAGCTGCCATATAGACCGATACTCCGATATAGGGTCTTAGGTTCATAACAGCCACATTTATTATCCGATTTTGCTGAAATTTAGGATAGTGACTTGTGTTAGGACCTTTGACATCCTTCGTTAACTTTGCCCAGATCGGTCCAGATTTGGATATGGCTGCCATATAGACCGATACTCCGATTTAGGGTCTTAGGCCCATAATAGCCCATTATCCGATTTCGCTGAAATTTGGGACAGTGAGTTGTGTTAGGCCCTTTGACATCGTTCTTCAATTTGGCATAGATCGGTCCAGGTTTGAATATAGCAGCCATATGGACCGATCCGCCGATTTAGGGTCTTAAGCCCATAAAAGCCACATTTATTATCTGATTTTGATGAAATTTGGGATAGTGAGATGTGTTAGGCCCTTTGACATCCTTCTTCAATTTGGTCTAGATCGTTCCAGATTTGGATATAGCTGCCATATGGACCGATCCGCCGATTTAGGGTTTTAGGCCCATAAAAGCCACATTTATTATCCGATTTTGCTGAAATTTGAGACAGTGAGTTGTGTTAGGCCCTTCGACATTCTTTGTTAACTTTGCCCAGATCGGTTTAGATTTGGATATAGCTGCCATATAGACCGATACTCCGATTTAGGGCCTTAGTTGCATAACAGCCACATTTATTATCCGATTTTGCTGAAATTTGGGATAGTGAGTTGTGTTAGGCCCTTTGACATCCTTCTTCAATTTGGTCTAAATCCGTCCAGATTTGGATATAGCTGCCATATAGACCGATACTCCGATTTAGGGTTTTAGGCCCATAAAAGCCACATTTATTATCCGATTTCGCTGAAATTTGGGACAGTGAGGTGTCTTAGGCCCATCGACCTATTTCTTCAATTTGCCCCCTGATCGGTTCAGTTTTGGATATAGCTGCCATATAGACCAATATCTCGATTTAAGGTTTTGGGCCTACAAAAGGCGCATTTATTGTCTGATGATGCCAAAGTTTAGGACAGTGAGTTAAGTTAACCTCCTTGACATACTTCTGCAATATGGCACAGATCGGTCCAGATTTGGATATAGCTGCAGCTGGATATATGACGAAAGGTGGTTTACATATATACCCGAGGTGGTGGGTATCCAAAGTTCGGCCCGACCTAACTTAAAGCCGTTTTACTTGTTATGTTGAAATCTGGTGCTATTAACTACCATGTTTTTGCCGCATCAACTTGACCCCAACAGTCCATAAAATATTGGCACATGTATTGGGTTGCCCAAAAAGTAATTGCGGATTTTTTAAAAGAAAGTAAATGCATTTTTGATAAAGCTTAGAATGAACTTGAATCAAATATACTTTTTTTACACTTTTTTTCTAAAGCAAGCTAAAAGTAACAGCTGATAACTGACAGAAGAAAGAATGCAATTACAGAGTCACAAGCTGTGAAAAAATTTGTCAACGCCGACTATGAGAAAAATCCGCAATTACTTTTTGGGCAACCCAATAATTGTCTTTCAGTCGTTGCCAATTGGAGAGCTTTCCGAAGAAGCACAGGAGTCTCTTGATAAATTCTATAAAAAATATAGATTACAGAATACGGTTAAAGCTTCACGGGCGAAGCAAAATTAGGATCTATACAACATTTTGGCAACATCTTCCGATCCACTCATTTCTTCAAAGCGGCCTCTGAAGTCACGAAAAAATTATAGTTTAGAAATGATTAGTCTTTTGGACATCGATTTATATACAAATTCTGATGAAAATGTAACAGAAAGTTGAACAATTTTTTTTTTGGAATTTTTTTTTAACTTTTAAGGTAATCATTTTAAAACATTAAAGCTTGAAAAAAGGCTACAAAATAAAAAAAATTACAAAAATATTTTTTTTATCCTCTTATTTACCATTTTTCCACAAATTCTGACTTTGATGAGCTATAATTAAGCACCTACAAGGCGCAGCACCCTTTTCAAACATTCATTTCATAGCCTAAACAGTTATCTTTCATATTCCATTTAAATCATTCAGTTATCTTAATTGGTTCAAAAGATATGATTTTTGCCACGAAAAAACTCAAATTGGGCCACTGTGCGGCGATAGTAAATTTCAACTGAGTACCCCTAATACACAGAATGTATTGCAAAATCATTATTGCAAGCAAAAAAAAAAAACGATAAACTGGATTTTCATTCTCGTAAATTCTTGCAATATCTCATAAAACTTAGCTATGTGGCCTCTTTTAGTCTCTTGGCTCTTAGCCTTCACCAAGTGTTTATTTGTAAGCCATAACTATAGCTGAGAGCTGTTCTCGGAAACACCAATTCAACTCTTACCAAGAAAGTACCATTGAGTGACTCTCTTTTTTAGGCGGCAATTGTCGTTGGAGCTCGATTTAAATAAAAGAAAACACACAGAGTTCATTGTACCCAAATGGGTTTTTGCTTATTTGCCTACCGTGTTGGATGAAGTCTTTTTCTCGCTTCATTCAGGTTTTTGATTTTTGTTATTATTTTTTTTTGTACTTTTATTTAATTTACGCTTTAATTGGGTCAAAAGTTTTTTACGGTTATTGTGGTTTGAGTTCCTTATCTTCAAACAAAAAAAATGGGGTTTTTGAACTTGGCCAGTGGATTAAGGTGCAATAAAACTGTGTGTTAGATGAGACGATTCAGATGATCTGTATTAATAGTAAAGAAGAAGATGATGGGGGGGTGGGGGAATAATGGATACCAAGTAAAGGTTTGGATTGGATTTTACTTGACAAAGTCTAGGCCAGTCGTGATTCCTCCTTCCAAACTAGAGAAAGGATGTCGAGGGAATGAAATTTACCGATTATTTCTTATTTCGTTGATATCGGGTATTAAATGGAGCTTTCATGAGCGCATGACCTTAAGCGTGGAAGGCAAAACAAAGGCAAAGGAAAAAATAAACGGTACCTTATCGTGACTTATGTTTAAATTATACCAAGACGCTTACAAAGGTCCTTAAAGTGAAAATCGGAAGCTGGCGACATTTGTGAGGTACTATGCCATGTAAAAACTTCTCCTCCAAAGAGGTGTCGCACTGCGGTACAACCCTTATCATTGGGCTTAAATTTGAATCGAACTTCACTCTTTGATATGTTAGAAGTTTGCCCCTCTTCCTAAACGGACTGTTTATGGTTAAATTTACATATAGACAAATCTTCCAATTTAGGGTCTTAATCGGATTTCTTAAAAGTCTTAAAATCGGATTTATTGTGCGATTTGCTGAAACTGTGACTTGTATAAGAGTTATTGAAACCTAAATCAAATATGATCCAGTCCAGACCCCATTTGCATATAACAATCGTTGGGTTAGTGATCCTAGCCATAAACGTGTGAGAAACAGCAAGTTTACTAAAACTGTTCACTTAAGTGAGGTTCGTACCCTATTTTGGCCATATGGAATGCTTTTTATTATATTGGGTTGCCCAAAAAGTAATTGCGGATTTTTCATATAGTCGGCGTTGACAAATTTTTTCAACGGCTTGTGACTCTGTAATTGCATTCTTTCTTCTGTCAGTTATCAGCTGTTACTTTTAGCTTGCTTTAGAAAAAAAGTGTAAAAAAAGTATATTTGATTAAAGTTCATTCTAAGTTATATTAAAAATGCATTTACTTTCTTTTAAAAAATCCGCAATTACTTTTTGGGCAAACCAATATACTAGCCGAACCGGGCCCGCTTCGTTGCGCTCCCTTTTACACCATATGAATTATAGCTTTCTTTTCAATTACTCTTCTTTGCTTTTATAGAACTTTAAAACTATTGTAAAAGCTTGTCACAGGGTAGGAGGGTTAAAAAATAAAACCGAAAACAGTCAAAGGTTAGTTCCTTTTTTTCTTATTCGAAGGGCAGACAACTTGCCAAAACAGTAGTGGAATGCATATGATCAACTTTAAACACAGTCTCTTGTACCTCTCGCGCTCTTTTTTTTTGTTCGGGTTGGCTTTGCTACTCAAATAATTTCTACCCCCCAATAGATGGCGCTGAATTTGTTGTTGGTGATGCTCGCTGTTGATTCCCATCACATTGTGATCATTTTGTCTATTTTTGAATTCAAACGAATTTCCACTTATGTCGGCCTATCTAATGTCACCCTTGCACAGGGGTAAGTATCTTCGGTTTACCCATGGCATAAATATCAGACAAAAATTGTCAGCACTGGATATTCCTTCAATAATAGTTGCGACAATAATCATTAACCATTTAAGGCTTCAGTACAAAATCTTACGGCCTAGACCACTAAATTTGTTTTTTATACCCTCCATTATAAATCGAAATTTCGAAATTCTGTTTGTAAAGCATCGAAATATTCATATATTTTTGATCGTCTTGACATTCTATGTCGATTTAGCCATGTCGTTCCGTCCATCTGTCGAAAGCACGCTCACTTTCCAAGGGAAAAAGCTAGGCGCATGAAATTTTGCACAAATACTTCCTACTAGTGTAGGTCAGTTGGGATTTTAAATGGGTCATATTGGTTTATGTTTTGATATAGCTGCTATATAAACCGGATTTTGGATCTTGAGCCCCTATACGCCTCAATTCTTATCCCATTTTTCCTCAAATTTTTTAAAAGATATTTTCTTATGACTTCCAACATCTGTGCTAAGTATGGTTCAAACCGGTTTAAAACTTGATATAGCTCCCATATAAACCGATCTCCTAATTTGACTATTTGAGCAATTCTTATGCGATTTGGCTAAACATACGTGCCAAATATGGTCTGAATGGGTCCATAGCCTGATATAGCTTCCATATGAACCGATCTCCTGATTTTAATGCTTAAGCCACTATAGGGCTCAATTCTTTTCCAATTTTGGCTGACATTATGCACAATGACATCTACTATGGTCTCCAACAGCCAAACCAAACATGGTCCGAATTGGTTGATAACCTGAAATAGTTCCAATAGCTTTGAAATTTTTATCCATTATCCTTTGTTTGCCTATAAAAAAATATCGGGCAAAAAAATGGTAAATGAGATCAATGGTAGAGGGTATGTAAGATTAAGCTCGGCCGAACTTTTCACGCTTTTAGTTGTTGTCACTCGATTCGTTCGCTAAGTCATTGAAAATAGCTATTTTTTCTTTATAGAATCAGCTGTTTTCAATGACTTGGCGAACGAATCGAGTGACAAAACGAAAAAAAAAATGTGTGCTTATCGGGTCGCTACTGGGCTCGACTACAAAAGGGAGCATAATTTTCAATCAAACCCGCTCCCCTGAGCTTTTGCTTTCAAGACGTAGAAAAATATCACCTTTGTTACGTAACCTACTCTCCAATAGCTCTGATTCTATGTCCATTCGTTGAGCCTTCGCCTCTTACAGTTTAACACAAACTTGGATATTCCCACTCTACTCTACGACGGGCCTTAAGACCTATTGTTAAGGCCCGTCTTAGGGTGGGAAATTTAAAAAATAATACAGCAAACAACCGCAACGAAATTCCTGTACTTTTTTTTTTCTTTATTTTACGAACCGATAGGTTGCCATAACACAGATAAATGCTGCATGATCAATTTTAACCACTCTGCCCTCTCTCTGTTCGTGGTGGCGTCTCCATTCAGTTTATTCATTTGCAAAATGAATAGATGAAGCATTATTCAATGTAATTGCTGCCATCGATAAGGAAAAGGTTTAGACTTTAATACCCAAAATAACTTCAAAGTTCTCCGTTCCATGTCGCCCCGGATCCTTGCGCAATCGCATATAAAAGACTGAGAATTTGATATTTCTCCCATCTGTTAGAGCTTTTTTGAACATATACGCCTATAACATTGATCATCATGTGTAAATTGTCTATAACTGACTAAATGGCTACCTGTTGATTGGTCATAAATGTAGTCTTTTTTAAATCAAATCACATTGCCATATTAAACGATTCTCAGAGGTGCGGTGGCGACAGTTCTTAGCAATTAAACCACATAAAACTTTTGAACACGAAAATGTTGCCCAGCAGCACGTTGTTTGGACTTTTCTAGGAAAAGAAGGCTCCTTGTCGATGAGCTAAAAATGGCTGCCACTTGACGTTAAGGTTTGCAACTGCTCCTATCACACTGAACGTCATAACTTTGGGGGTATGTCGGCAGTGTCCTGTTAGGTCATTATAATTGATCAACTGTTTTGAGGAGAGGTGGTGCGCTAGATATATGAGCAGAATAAATATCCACAACCTTATACTTTGAAATTAACTCCATATTGCCATAATTGGTGTATACAGCCGTTTAGTGAGGGGCGTCTCACTCCATTAAACTATTGGAGGCGACTTTAGGAGGTAAAGCACCATCTAGATTCTTGGACACAAAGTTTAATGTGATATTCGTAATTTGTTACCAAATACTATTTATTTGAGGCTCATCTAGCAAGGATCGCATTATATTCCCACATGAGGGTGGGGAGACCACCAATTACTTGGACCTCATTTTTTATGTCATATTCATACTCTAATCCCGAATACCTTTCATTTGAGTCCCATATAGATATTTACTGGGTGTAAATGTTATATGTTTGTTTTGGGGGAGTTTTTGGGGTTGGACGACCGCTCGCATTATTGATCCCAATTTTTAATACTATATTCGTATTCTACTCCCCAATACCTTTCATATGATACCCATATTGCCCTTATCAGTCCACTTTTGATTTTGGGTGGTGTTTTTGGGGTAACGGGGGAGGGTCCGCCCCCTTCCAATATCAACATACTAAAAAGCCTTTTCCTCCTTCCTGACCATTTTCGTAATGTACTCCTGAATACCATTCATTCGAGTCCCACATTTTGATTATCGTCCAATAAACCTATTTTAAGGGGTTTTGGGTTTGGGGCGGCCCCCTAGTTACTTAGATCCAATTGTTAATATGAAATTCGTAGTCTAATCCTGAATACCTTTCATTTGAATCTCATATTGTCACGCTCGGTTCACTTTTATTTTGGGGTCGTACTTTTAGGGTAAGGGGGAGGGCCCGCCCCCCTTGCGATATCAAAAATTTATATAGCCTATTGGTCCTTCCGGACCATATTCGTAATCTTCTCCCGAATACTTTTCATTTGATTTCCATTTTGTCATTAGCAACCTATTTTGGAGGGGTTTTGGTGGTCCGGGCGGCCCCCAATTACTTGGACCCAATTTTTAATATGGAATTTGTTCTTTACTCTTGAATACCTTTCATTTAAGTCCCATATTGTCCCAATCGGTCCACTTTTATTTTTGGATGGTACTTTTGGGGTAAGGGGGAGGGTCCGCCCCGAATGCGATATCAAAAAAATTATATAGCCTGTTGCTACTTCCGGACCACTCTCCACAATCTGTGAAAATTTCAAAGAAATTGGTTTAGCCGTTTTGAGTCTATACGAAACAAAAAAATTTACAAACCCACAAACAAACAAATGTATAAACAAACAAACAAACAAACAAACAAACAAACAAACATACAAACAAACAAACAAACAAAAAAACAAACAAACAAACAATCAAATAAACAAACAAACAAACAAACAAAGAAACAAACAAACAAACAAACAAACAAACAAACAAACAATCAAACAATCAAACAAACAAACAAACAAACTCATATTCATTTTTACAATAGATATATATATGATAGCCCCCACAAAAACCGATCTCCCGATTTGAGATCTTGAGACCCTGGAAGCCACAATTGCTATCCGATTTTGCTGAAAATGTGCACGTAGTCTTCTGATATGATTTCCAATAAGCGTGCTAAGTATGATCGAAAGGGGTATAAAACTTGTTACAGCTCCCATATAAACCTAACTCCCGATTAGTCTTCTATATGCCTAAGAAGCTTAAACTTTTGGCTGATTTGTTGGCATTTTTGTAAGAACACTGC
This sequence comes from Stomoxys calcitrans, assembly GCF_963082655.1. Classification (NCBI taxonomy): domain Eukaryota; kingdom Metazoa; phylum Arthropoda; class Insecta; order Diptera; family Muscidae; genus Stomoxys; species Stomoxys calcitrans. The sequence goes on along the minus strand of NC_081553.1, from coordinate 60,597,492 downwards.
ACATGTGAGCTTCAACTAATTTATTTTTTTTTTTGGCATTTGGAATATAACCCATGGTAGTGGGTTCCCAAGATTCTGCCCTGCCGAACTTTTCCATATCAAATGTTTGTTTATTTCTATCTGATGTTCAAAATTTTCCCCAATTAACAATACAAATATTGCATGCAGAAATTTCTAACCCAAATCTTATCTCATGCGTAGAAATCTTTTCTTACCGCGCATTGACCGTACCAACAAAAGTTGCTGATGCTGCCTGTCCATAACAAAAGAAACCACTAGAATGACTAAATTAACACTTAGAGACAAATCTGGTATCACTTCTAAAGTCATTAACCTTAAAAATGGCCAAAAGTTGCACAAGATCTTTAAGAGCAGTAATTTATGTAATGAAACACTTTGATTGGCGGTGGACAAAAAAAAAGTTTCTGCAATGCTTCAATTGCATAAAGTTTTAGAGGTCTTCCAGCATGAAGCCAAAGAACCATAATAACAATTTAGCCAAATGCATAATGGGAAAACCAGTCTTTTGATGGCAAACACAAAATTGGAGTCATCAGAGTTTAACAAAATTACGCTTTGTAATTTATTTTTCAATACCCTACAAATGGCATAGAAAACACGGTAGATAAAAATCTGTGTTGAGACTATATTAGAACTATAGACAACTAGCTGACCCGGACCCGCTCCGCTGCGGGTGGAACAAAAGTTTCCTTAGAATATTTATTTTCGACAATTAAAGATCTTTTAGTGAAATACCTTGTTAACTTGACTAAGAGTTTAACAATATAAGTGCCTATATCTGAATCCCATATGATCTTTATTGGTCCACGAATTTAAGTTTGGATGTAAGGTGTACTCCATTCTTGAAATACTTCATTTCAGCCCGATATTCTCATGATTTCTGATTTAGTGATGTTTTCGGGGGAGAGGTGGTCCAACAGATACTTGGCCCTGAAAAAATATCAGCATCGTGCTCTTCTCTCAAATATCATTTATTTAAACCCCATATTGCCATTGGCTTAAGAGGAGTTTACAGGATGAGCCGTTCCCCAAACACAAGGACCCAAAATAGGTTAGCAAATTCGATTTCTAATCTCATTTAAACTCCTTATTGCAAAAATCAGCAAAAATGTCCGGCTTGGGGTATTGGCCCTAAAAACTGTAAATATTTAGTTCCAATCTCTTTAGGACCCAAATTGTCTTGGTGAGCAAATACGTCCAATTTGGGGGTTGTTATGGTGGTGAGACGTCCGCTAGGCAGTTGGCCCCTAAAGTTGATATCAGATACGTGGTCTTCTCCCACATACCTTCAATTTGAGCCCCATATTTCCATAGTCGGCAAACATGACCGGCTTGGGGGGTGTTTTGGGGGATGGGCGGCCACTCAGTGAGTTGGCCTTGAAAATATATATCGGATTCGTGTTCCACTTTAAAAACCCTCTTATTTGAGCCGCATATTGCAATAGTCAGAAAATACTTACTTTTTGGGTGGTGTGGCCCCATAGACACTTTTCCCGAATATTGATATCAGATTCGTGCTTTACTCCCAAAAACTTTTCATTTGAGCCCCATATTGCTATGGCCGTAAATTTTCCCCCTTTGGGGGATGTTTTTGGTGAGAGGCGGCCCCAAACACTTGGTCCCATATTTGGATATCAGATTCGTATTCTACATTCAAATACCTTTTATTAAAGCCCCATATTCCCATGGTCAGTAAATAAGTCCAGGTTGGGGGGTATTTTGGGGAAGGGGTGGACCCCCAGAAACGTGGTCAAACTCTAGCAGTTGGATTACATTTTATTTCCATATCCTCAGCATGCTATCGGTGTCAGTTACTATATTTCCTTCCAATGTGTCTGCACCAACGCCAACGGTTTGATGTTTGATTCTTTGATAGAATTTCCGGACTTCATTCTGACTCCTGTACATATCCATTCGCTCACACTCACGTCTTTCCATTTCCTTTTTCTTCCTGCGGAATAGACGATTCTTCTCTCTGCTTTTCTCCCGTTGCCTCTCCTTCATCTGACGAGTTTTTACTGATTGCGGGGTTGCTCTGTATGCTGAAATTTGGACTTCAGTAGCATCTCGGCACTCTTGGTCGTCGGGGGAGGCTTCCGGGATCCAAGTACGGATTTAGCGGCATTTTCCATGAAGTGGGCATTGCCACTGCGTCGTTTAATCATCGGGACAAGGAGTGCTTTCATCAAGCAGTTGGGTCAATCGAGTGGAGTATGCCGTTGCCATCTGTTATGTTTGCAGCTTGCAGTAAGGTCCATCTTCCGTGCAGTCTCAGATCGTAATTTTCTCGCCATGCTCAGACGGGTACCAACCTTTGCTGGAAAAAGGTTAATGATTTGAAATTATATTCGTTCCTTGGATTGATTGTACATCTAACACGCTGGATGAATGCCTCCGCTCTATTACGTGATCAATTTGGTTTTTTGTGCGTTTGATCGGGTGATAACCATGTGGCCGCGTGAATCCTTCGATACTGATATCTGGTGCTGCTAACTAACATGTAATAGATTTCGCCGATACCATTTGCAGCGGCGAAATCTATTAGCCACAATCCTTTATCGGAAGTTTCCTCGTGTGGGCTAAATTATCCAACCGTTGGACCAAAGATATTTTCCTTCCCTATCTTTGCATTAAAATCTCCCAGAACGATTTTAACATCATGAGCGTGGCAGCGATCATAGTCTCTCTCTAGGCGCTAATAGAAAATACCCTTGGTCTGCTTGACCTTGTCTTTCGTCGCGGCATGGGCACAAATAATGCCGAAGTTAACCCTGATATAGCTTTCATATGAGCCGATCTCCTGATTATACTGCTTGAACCTCAAGAGGGCGCAACTTTTATCCGATTTGGTTGTCACTTAGTACAACGACTTACTCGATGACCTTAACCGTACGTAGCAATATGGTCTGAATTGGTTCATAAACTGAAATAGCTCCAATATAAACCGATTTCCCAATTGGTTCATAAACTGAAATAGCTCCCGTATAAACCGATTTCCCAAATTTACTTCTTGAGACCCTACAAGGCGCACTTCTTATCCTACTACTATGCCCTCCAACATCCAAATGGAGTATGGTTCTTTAGACCGTCATGCATTGAGTATATCCAGCTGTTGTCAGTCCTATAATGCTATATGGTGTTGCGGTCTGGTGGACGGTGCTTCAAAAGTCCACCCATTGCTCAATACTTAACCGGATCCAAAAGAAAGTTTGTTTGTGCATCACAGCCGCACTGAGGACAACACCATCTGATGCACTAAAGTTAATGCTACGTCTAATGCCTCTGAACATTGTAGCTAGATAAATTTCTGCGACCACTGCCGTAAGGTTAAGGTAGCTTTCTTATTGGTCATGGGCGGCTGCAGATACAACTTCCGATGTTTCAGGCAGTGTGGACTACACCCTATCTGAGCCGCTTTTTAATAAAAAGTACTGCACCACCATTCCTAATAAAACCGATTGGAACTACCCTGGTACTAGAAGTTACATAGACTTCTACATGGATTGCTCCAAACTAAACGACCAGGTGGACTTTGGGATGTACTGTAAAGACCTAGAACTGGCGATATAGAAAAGGTTACCCGACCACTGCAGTGTGTATCAAGTGGAGATCCTTGCAATTAAGGAAGTGAAGGAATGGCTAAGACATTGGGTTGCCCAAAAAGTAATTGCGGATTTTTTAAAAGAAAGTAAATGCATTTTAAATAAAACTTAGAATGAACTTTAATCAAATATACTTTTTTTACACTTTTTTCTAAAGCAAGCAAAAAGTAACAGCTGACAGAAGAAAGAATGCAATTACAGAGTCACAAGCCGTTGAAAAAATTTGTCAACGCCGACTATATGAAAAATTCGCAATTACTTTTTGGGCAACCTACTATTTAAGCCGTTTTTTGATAAAAAGTACTGTACCACTATTTCAGATAGAACTGATTGGAACTACGATTCCCCTGGTAACAGAAGTTATTTCATAGACTTCTACACGAATGGCTCCAAACTATACGACCAGGTGGGTTTTGGGATGTACTCTGCAGTAGTATCAAGCGGCGATACTTGCAATTAAGGAAGTGGTGGAATGGCTAAGATATAATGACATAACGACGATTGGCATAAATATCTTCTCAGACCGTCAGGCAGCCATTAAATCACTGGATAACGTATTTCTAAACACAAAAGCCGCCCTTCTAAACACAAAGCCGAAAATTCACCTGTTATTGGTGTCGATCCACAGAGATATCCCAAGGACTTGTAAAGCGGATGAGCTTGCGAGACTAGGAACTACCCTGCACATTCAAGGGTTGTTGGAATCTGAGGGTATGCCTAATACTGGATACTGGAAACTGTGGGTACGCCTCTAGCGACATGTAAGCTACGTTTTCAGGCCTGGTCCTGAGGTCAACAAATAATAGATGGTCACAAAGAGAAGGCTGTGAGCATTCCAAAACTATGTGACTTAATCTAGATTTGAAGAGGTCTACTGCTGTCATTGGCTAGAACAGACGTTTCAGTCATTGTGTCCGTCATGACAGGTCATTGTCTAATGGGAAAACATGCTGACAGACTGAAAGTTGCCAGCAACGACTTTTGCAGAAGCTGTGGGGACATCGAAGTGACTATAGAACAAAAAGACGTCTCAGTCATTGTATCCGTCATGACAGGTCACTGTCTAATCGGAAAACATGCTGACAGACCGAAGGTTGCCAGCAACGACTTTTGCAGAAGCTGTGAGGACATTGAAGAGACTATAGAACAAAAAGACGTCTCAGTCATTGTGTCCGTCATAATAGGTCACTGTCTAATGGGAAAACATGCTGACAGACTGAAAGTTGCCAGCAACGACTTTAGCAGAAGCTGTGGGGACATCGAAGAGACTATAGAACACCTCCTGTGTGTGTCCTGCACTAGCCGTTGGAAGGAGTTCCACTTTAGGTTCTCATTTCTTTGAGAACCTGTCTGATTTAGCGGATGTGAACATTCGCAAGTTCTGGGGCTTTTTAAAGCGATTTGGATGGTTCAACGGTAGTAACTAGAAGTCATCTTTCTCCTTCTGTTCCTGTGGCATTACAATGGATGAAACGTTCTAAGTGAGTTTGATGATTAAACCTAACCTAACCAGGGTCCTAAGGGGTCCATAACTCCTGCTATAGCTCCAATAGCTTGTTTTAAGCCATATGCAAAGAACTTGCCAAATGCGATCCATGTTGGAGGGTACATAAGATTCGCAGCCGCCATCTCAACACAGTTTTACTTGTCTCTCCAACCAACTATTACCGACTTTTTGAAACTTTAGTACTTAGTTCATTTCCATTATCAATGCCATTCATTAGCTTTAAAGCAATTGGCGACTACGTGATTACACGTAGTCGCTCGGTGAACGAATTTTTCCAAATTGTTACATACATATCGGGCAATACAACACATGATACCCATGGTGGTAGTTGATGGTAGCGTAAACAAGTACACCCAAAGTCCAATTGTGGTCATACAGCTACAAATTCACAACAATGTGGCTTTGAACTCTTGACAAGAAAAATCTTAACCAAAAGCACCACCATAACAACAACAAAATCGAATAAGAATACACGAGCATACAACATGACCTATATTCGGTATTATTGTTGTTCACCTTTGGTAATTTCTCCACCCCCCCTCAAATTTTTGATTGTTTTTAATGACTTTTTGCTGTTGTCTGGATTCAGAAAAAAAGACGATGAAAAGAAAAAAAAAACGCCGAGCATGAATATGGAAATATCACTTTCATTTATTCAAATAAACAAATATGCCGTACGAGGAATATCGAGCGATTCACTTTCTAACCATAGTTACTACAACAACGACAAAACAACCGCATTTTGACAACGGACAAAAGTCAGTCAAATCAAACTCAGTCAAATCAAAACTGCAGGGGGTCTCAAATTGTGGGGGAAGGGATTTAGACAACCATCAACCAACTTCATTATGATGTAAAAGCAAAAAAGTGAATAACACAAAAAAGAAATTTTGGCTCAATACCAACTCTTTTTCGATGGCTCTTAAACAATTTCTATAGCTTACTCTGTTCTCTTGGTCATGATTTGTGCACTTCTCTTTGTGCATTACTGTGGCCCATTGTTAGCTGGCGGCCGGTTACCTTGGCTTTAACATTTGGTTTCTTGTTTGCAAGACCTAACTTGAAATGACGCCACACAACACCAGCAGCAGCAGCAGCAGCAACAACACCACTGACAACAAACTCTTAGGCTTGAGTTCTTGTTTGGTTCTTTCTTTCTTTGGGGCTTTGGGGCCCCAAGTTGTGGTGCTGCCACTGCGCTTACAGTCGTTGTGGTTTTTGGACGCTGGCTGGTCTTATTGAATTTTCATAAAAATCTTTGAGCTACTTTCATATTCTTCATTTGCGCCTAAGACTTGGACGTGACGTGACGCGACGTAAACGTTCGTTAGCCCCTCAACGAGTTGTCATCATCACAGAGGAAAGAGAAATTTTTTGCAAACATCTTTCGATAGATTGTTTAAATAAAATTTTTGATTGAAAATGAAGATTTTGCAAGCTTGTAAGTGAAATCGAAATGTGTTGTGTGAAATAGAGACATTCGCAAAATTGACATGGAAAAAATAGAAATAAGGAAAAGAAAGCAAACAGACAAAATATTATGATCGAATATTAGTGATATTATGAACGAGAGCAAAATAAAAAATAAAGTGGGATTTTTGTTAAAGTTAAAAAAAAAAAAAATTAAATATATATACAATACTTTCCAAAAAAGGACTTACCTTGCAGACAGTTGGGTGGTTCTGAAAAAAAAGTAAAAAAAAAAATAAAATTAAAAAAACATTTCTATAATGTATATAAATATTATATATGGAATAGAATTTAACATAGAAGAACCAAAATTGTATTAATGGATGTTTCAACTTTAAAAATTATGAGAAGTGTGCAAATGTCTTCTTTGCAGAACACTAAATGTGACAATTAACAAAGTATTCTTAATATTTTACAACCTAAAGTTTGCACAAAGAAGTAAAAAAATGTTAAGTTAGGCCGAACCGAACTTTGGATACCCACCACCTCGGGTATATATGTAAACCACCTTTGGTCAAAATACGGTGAAAAATGCATACCTTATGCCCCCATAGCAGCTATATCAAAATATATTCCGATTTGAACCAAATGCTTATAAGTAAAGGTCATTGTTCATTGTGTATAACAAAATATTGATCTTTTTAGTAGATATATCTAAAAATAAACCGATTTGAACCATATACGACACGGATGGCAAAAAACCTAACTTTAGTCACTTTGACAAATATCCGTGAAATCGAAAATTGATGCCAATACTTTAAATCGAGATATCGTTCTATATGACAGCTATATCCAAATCTGGACCGATCTCAGCCAAGTTTCAAACATCAAAAGAGAGCCTAACGAAACTCACTGTTTAAAATTTCAACAAAATCGGATAATAAATGTGCATTTTATGGGCCTAAGACCCTTAATCGGCGGAACGGTCTATATGGCAGCTATATCCAAACCTTGACCGATCTATACCAAATGGACGAAAGATGTCAAAGGGCCTAACACAACTCACTATCCCAAATTTTAGCGAAATCGGATAATTAACGTGACTTTTATGGGCCTAAGACCCTAAATCGGCGGATCGGTCTCTATGGGAGCTATATCTAAATCTGGACCGATCTAGCCCAATTCAAAGAATGATGGCAAAGGGCCTAACACATCTCACTGTCCCAAATTTCAGCGCAATCGGATAATAAATGTGGCTTTTATAGGCCCAAAACCTTATATCGAGAGATCGGTCTATATGGCAGCCATATCCAAATCTGAACTGATCTAGACCAAATTGAACAAGGATGTCAAAGGGCCTAACACAACTCACTGTCCTAAATTTCAGCGAAATTTGATAATAAATGCGGCTTTTATGGGCCTAAGACCCTAAATCGGCGGATCGGTCTCTATGGCAGCTATATCCAAATCTGGACCGATCTAAGCCAAATTGAAGGAGAATATCGCAGGGCCTAACACAACTCACTATTCCAAATTTCAGCAAAATCGGATAATAAGTGTGGGTTTTATGGACCTAAGACCCTGAACAGGCGGATCGGTCTATATGGCAGCTATATCCAAATCTGGACCGATCTAGACCAAATTGAAAAAGAATGTCGAAGGGTATAATAGAACTCACTGTCACAAATTTCAGCAAAATCGGATAATAAATGTGGCTTTTATGTACCTAAGACCCTAAATCGGCGGATCGGTCCATATGGCAGCTATATCCAAATTTGGACCGATCTGGGCCAAATTGACGAACCATGTCGAAGGATCTAACACAACTCACTGTATCAAATTTCAGCGAAATCGGATAATAAATGTGGCTTTTATGGGCCTAAGACCCTAAATCGGGGGATCTGTCTATATGGGGGCTATATCAAGATAAAGTCCGATATAGTCCATCTTCAAACTTAACTTGCTTAAGGAGAGAAAAAAAGTCTATGCAAAGTTTCAGCTCAATATCTCTATTTTTAAAGACTGTAGCGTGATTTCAATAGACAGACAAACGGACTATTGGGGATTTCCTTCATCCGCCTTGAAGCATTTCCCCTTGTTTTTAGTCTTTTGATTACACAATCTTCCATTATTCGACCATTGGTAGATTTACGAATGTCCCCGGTGGGTTCCAGAGCCCATGGTGGTGGCCAGCGACCCCATTTCCAGGCTGAATCACTCTAGAGCCTTCGAAAATTTAGATATTGAGCTGAAATTTGACACAGATACGACTTTTTGATGCACGCTGGCTAAGTTTTGAACGGGCCAAATCGGACCATATTTGGATATAGCTGCTATATAGACCCATTTTCTGATAAAGGGTCTAATGACCACAAAAACTTTATTTTTTATCCGATTTTGCTGAAATTTGAAACAGTGAGTAGTGTAAGGCTTCTCGACAACCGACCCGAATATGGTTCAGATCGGACTATATTTAGATATAGCTACCATATAAACCGATCTGCCGATAAAGGGTCTGAAGGCCTTTAGGCTTTATTTTTTATTCGATTTCGCTGAAATTTGGAATAGTGAGCAGTTTTAAGCCTCCCAACATCCAACCCAAGTATGGTACAGATGGTTCTATATTTAGATATAGCTGTCATATAGACCGATCGGACGATAAAGGGTCTCAGGCCCATAAAACTTTATTTTGTAATCGATTTCGCTAAAATTTGGAATAGTGCGCAGTTTTGAGCTTCCCAACATTTGACCCAAGTACGGTTCAGATTGGGTTTTATTTAGATATAGCTGCCATATAGACCGATTTCCCGATAAAGGGTCTGAAGGCCATAACAGCTTTAACCTTTATCCGATTTCGCTGAAATTTGAAACAATGGATTATTTTTAGCCTCCCGACATCTGACCTAAATATGGTTCAGATCGGACTTTATTTAGATGTAGCTGCTATATAGACCGATCACCCGATAAAGGGTCTGAAGCTCATAAAAGCTTTATTTATTACCCGATTTCGCTAAAATTTAAAAAAGTGGGTTATTTTAAGCCTCCCGACATTTGACACAAATATGGTGCAGATCGGAATATATTTAGATATAGCTGCCATATAGACCGATCTCCCGATAAAGGGTCTGAAGACCATTAAAGCTTTATTTATTACCCGATTTCGCTGAAATTTATAACAGTGAGCTATTTTAAGCCTCCCGACATCTGACCTAAATATGGATTAGATCGGTTCATATTTAGATATAGCTGCCATATTGACCGACCTCCCGATAAAGGGTCTGAAGCCCATAAAAGCTTTATTTATTACCCGATTTCGCTGAAATTTGCAACGGTGGGTTATTTTAAGCTTTCCGATATCTGACCTAAATATGGACTAGATCGGACTATATTAAGATACAGCTACCATATAGAACGATCTCCCGATAAAGGGTCTGAAGGCCATAAAAGCTTTATTTATTACCCGATTTCGCTGAAATTTGGAATAGTGCGCAGTTTTAAGCCTCCCAACATCCGACCCAAGTATGGTACAGATCGTTCTATATTTAGATATAGCTGCCATATAGACCGATCTACCGATAAGGTGTCTGAAGCCAATAAAAACTTTATTTATTACCAGATTTCGCTGAAATTTGAAACAGTAGGTCTTTCTGAGCCTCACGATATCCGACCTTAATATGGTTCAGATCGGTTTATAATTGGATATGTCTGCCAAAAAGACCAATATTTTATTCTACAAAGTTGAACAGTGACATATATTTACTAGACCACTCAATGTACGTGCCGAATTGGGGTGCTTAAGTTATCCAATTTTCACCGGATTGTGACGAATTTACATATATACCTGAGATGGTGGGTGTCCAAAGTTCGGCCCGGCCTAACTTAATGCCTTTTTACTTGTTTGAGTTACTGTGGTTTATTTTTCCCACCTTGGGATACTCCGATACCTCTCTCTCTCTCTCTCTTTCTTCTCGAAAACAAAAGGACGGACATGACCAGATCGCATTCTAATTTACAGACGATCAGGATTATACAATAGGGTGGATCAATTTGTAAGGATCAAAAAAAGTTCACCAACTTCGTTATTTTGACAACCGCTTGGTGACGAATTCTAACAATTTTAGCCCATCTCTCTGCCTCTTTGCCTCTTTTTATATAAGTCATCATTTTCTGATGCAATACATTTTCTTTCCATTTCAGTGCTTGTCTTACTGGGCTTAAGTCTATGTGTCGCTTTACCCACCAAAACCGATGTCGCAGAAAAATCACCAACATATGCAAGTGATGCCTCCCATATCATAGCCACACATTTGTTAAAATCCTACAACGACATTGATGGCAATCAAGTGCACTCGCCCTTGGGAGTCACCACAACTTTGGCAATTTTGGCAGAAGCCTCTCAGGGAGCCACATTTGATGAATTCGTCAAAGTCTTGGGTTATCCCAAAGAACGTGCGGCATTGCGAGACTCCTTCAAATCGATTTTAACCAAATATCACACTAAGAACTACAATTCGGAGCCTTCATTCCAATCATGGTTGTATATCTATCGCAATTTCACAGCCAGAGAGGATTTCAAGCAAATGCTGCAGGATTACTACTTTGTGGATGTGAAGGACATAAATCGCGATCAATACGATTGGAGTGAGCCCAACACTTCATTGGATTTAGAAGCAGGTACCACTCCTAGCAGCGGCAGCAGCAACAGCAAAGATGTCATTGGCTTTGAGACACTGAAGCGTTTGAAGATCGACGACGAGGAGGAAGAAGGTTTGGCCTTAGGGCCCACCACAGTGGCAGCCTATACCGATGGCTATGGTGAGGAGTACATTGAAAAGGAGACCTCAAAATTCGATCACTATGTGGACGATAAGCAATATGTGGAAAAACCAGTCATCATTGAGGAGCTGACAAAGGAGAAATCCCAAGAACCACAAGAAAATCATGGAGAAAAAGAGCCCAAACCACAAATTCTGGCCAGCGAAGAAATTAAACTAACCACCGATGCTGGTGCCTTGACTGATGCAGCTGCTGCCATTACTTCTAGCGATTCTGCTGCATCTGAGAAACTGGAAAGTCTGGATGAAAAACCTGCTGCATCTGCTTCCCTGGATGGCATACAAGCAGAGGCCAATGATGATGCGTCCATACAAACCAAACGTGAGGATGACTTGAATCTGGAGGAAAACGAAACGGTGCAAGACAAAGAGAAAATCTTGAAAAACTTTAAAGAAGCCGAAGCAGCCGATGATAAAATCATTCCCATCCAAGAGGTATTGGAGTCTAATGAACCCGAAAAGGTTACATTGCCATTGCAGAAACTTGAAACTGTCTTAGATGATGCTACCAAAAGCTCGCCAGCAGAGATAATGATGGCTTTGGAATCGCATGTGAGTGCAGCAAGAAGTGTAAGTAATGGGAACTAGAGAATACTAAAAATAGTCTCAATGGTTGTGCAACATGTGGCAAACAAGTTTTAGCAATTCTAGAAATACACTCAAGAAAAAAAAGTGAACACTTAAACAATGCAAACTTCACACTGTCATTGGAAATGAAGTTTGAATGCAGCAAAGGGAGAAGTCAATCAATAAACCTTGCACACAAAATGGTGGAATGTACGATGATCCTCAATTGCTATTAAATTTGAGTTTGAATCAAACTAGAAGAAGTTATGGTGAACAATTTTGTGTCGCTGTGTGTTGCATAAGATTAACAATAAAACTTCTCTCATTGGTATTTGTTGACCTTTGGCTTTATTTCCCAGGCATTTGGAGGCCGCAGTCTTTTCCGTCGTGATGATATTGCCTCAGCATTGAGTGCCAATTCCATTACGGGACGTGATATTGGCTCTAAGACTAAGATGTTGCTCTTCAATGGTTTGTACTATCGTGGCAATTGGGACACACAATTCCAGGAGAAACAAGACGTGGATGAATTCTTCTTTATGACTGCCGAAGATGCTATGAAAACACCCATGTTACATGCCCAGGGCACATTCCACATGGCTGAGATGGAACATTTAAATGCTAAAGTGCTGTGTCTGCCATATGAGGTAAGAAATGTTAAGCAACATAAAACCATGCAACGCATAGAGAATGTATGACAAAATATTTCTGAACAAAAAAATTAAAAAAAAATTTCTACAGAATATATAATGGCAAACTATTTTATGATATGTTTTGTATTGTTTATGTTCTTAAAATTTGATTTTGCTAAATTTTACTTTTGACACCCCCCACTATAGGATATCTAGTTCTATATCAAATTTCTTCATTCTGTAACTCTTCGAAATATTCGTCAAAGACCCCATAAAGTGATCGTCTTGATATTTGAAGTCGATCTAGCCATGTCCGTCCGTCCTTCTGCGTGTCTGTCTGTCCGTCCGTCTGTCTGCCGAAAGCATGCTATCTTTCGAAAGAGTAAAGCCAGACAATACGAATTTTGCACAAATATTGGGTTGCCCAAAAAGTAATTGCGGATTTTTTAAAAGAAAATGCATTTTTAATAAAACTTAGAATGAACCTTAATCAAATATACTTTTTTACACTTTTTTTCTAAAGCAAGCTAAAAGTAACAGCTGATAACTGACTGAAGAAAGAATGCAATTACAGAGTCACAAGCTGTGAAAAAATATGTCAACGCCGACTATATGAAAAATCCGCAATTATTTTTTGGGCAACCCAATACTTCCTATTACTGTAGGTCGGTAGTGTTTGTAATTGTGCCATATCGGTTCATACTTTGATTAAGCTGCAATAAAAATCGATTTTGGATCTTGACTTCTTGAGCCACTAGAGGGCGCACTTCTTATCCAATTGGACTGAAATGAGGTAGTTCGTGATGATTTCCAATAACTGTGTTAAGTATGGTTGAAATCGGTTCATAACCTGACATAGCCGTCATATAAACCGATCTGGGATTTTGAATTATTGAGCCTCTAGAGGGCGCCATTCTTATCCAATGTGGCTGAAATGTTGCACGAAGTGACTTCGAAAAAATTTTCTAAGTATGGTTCAAATCGGTTCATAACCATGTATAGCAGCCACATAAACTGATCTTGCAATAACCGTGCCAAATATGGTTCAAATCGGCTCATAACCTGATATAGCTGCCGTATAAACCGATGTTGAATCTTGACTTCTCGAGCCCCTAGAGGGCGCATTTCTTATCCAATTTGGCTGAAATTTTGCATGACATGTTTTGCTTTGACTTCCAACCTCCCATGCCTAATATAATTCAAAGCGGTTCATTACCTATCATAGCTCCCATATAAACCGATCTCCCGATTTAATTTCTTGAGCCCTACAGGCCGCTATTTTTGTTCGGTTAGGCTGAAATTTGTGTAGTGTAGTGTACTGTTATGACTTTATACAACTGTGCCAAGTACAGTCCAAATCGGTCTATAACCTGATATAGCTCCCATATAATCCGATCCCCCGATTTGACTTCTTGAGCCCTTACAGGCCGCATTTTTTGCCTGAATTGGCTGTAATTTTGCGTGTAGTGTCCTATTATGACTTCCAACAACTGTGCCAAGTCACAAATACGTCTTTTTGTTGCCGCTGGTTAAGTTCTTGAACGGGCCATATTGGACAATATTTGGATATAGCTGCTATATAGAACGATCTGCCGATAAAGGGTCTGAAGCCCATAAAAGGTTTATTTATTACATGACTTGACTGACATTCGACATTCGAACCAAATATGGTTCAAATCGGACTTTATTTAGATATAACTACCATATAGACCGATCTGCCGATTTAGGGTCATTAGCCCATAAAAGCCGCAATTATTATGCGATTTCGCTGAAATTCGATATAGTGAGTTGATGAAAGCCTCCCGGTGTCCGACTCAAATATGGTTCAGATCGGTCTTTATTCAGACATAGATGCCATATAGACCGATTTGTCGATTTATGGTCTTAAGCCCATAAAACCTGCATTTATTCCCGATTTCTCCGTCATCCGAAAAGCATATGTACCAGATCAAACTACATTTAGATATAGCTGCCATATAGACCTATCATCCAACTTTGGGTCTAAATCCCATAAAAAGCGGATTTGTGCCCGATATCGCTGAAGCTTGGATTTGTATAAGAGTTCTCGGAACCTGAATCATGGATGTAGTGTTATCTGACATTTGTTAAATCCCTGGTCGATATCACATATAACCGGTTCGGTCTAAATAAGAATTATCTCTAAAATGCATTTGCCGGTCCTCTGGCCAATCAATTACAAACGTGTGGAAGTTCGTGGAATGTCTAGTATTTCTGACAAACATCCTCATACCAGGAATAAGAAGACGAATATCAGACGAACACACACCATGAAAGTAACGATAGAACAGCGCCAAACAACCCACATTGCGATGATGTTCAAGGGGAGGCTATAAAGTTGGATACCCTACTGTCCCCAATCAACGCCATTGCTCTCCTCTGTACACGGTTCAGTAGCTCCAGGAATGATTTTGAAGCTCCCGCCCATATATGTGAGTTGTACTCCATTGTCGGCCTTATGAAAGTGGTGTAGATGTTAAGAAGATCAGACGGAGTGAAGTAATTCTTACAACGCTTGAAGGAAGCGTAAACACTTGAATGCTTCTTTCGACATTTTAAATACATGTTTAGCTCGACGAATAACACTTTGAATTTTCATGCCCAGTACATCAAGAGGTTCTGATTGGTCAACATCTATACCATTGGTAGACAAAGATGATCGTAATGGTTCAGCGAATCGTTTGTGTGGCAACAAACAGCACTGAGTCTTCCGTGCATTAAAATCTATTCGATTCATTCGACCCCACTTAGAAATGGCCAGCAAATCATAGCAGAATGTATCGTCCATAACCTGACTCTTGTCCTCAATCTCTCAAAGATTCGGCCTATGGTCAAATGAGTGGGAGTGACAGCGATTACTGTCATCTGCAAATGAGTAGATCGTATTCGATGTCAAACTCAACAGATCGTTGATGAAAATAAGAAAAAAGAGAAGAACAAGGAGAACGACTCGTATAGTGCGATCTCTGAGAAAGCGCGAAGTAAATCGAACGAAGCCATTACCTACAGCAAATGCGACAAATGGTGGATTGAGCGACTACAAAGTTCCTACGGAAATGCTACGAAGTCGCCCGTAGAGCGATTTATGCGGCACTCATACTGTTGGTCGCTAAGAAGGCCATTAGACTATAAATACCTCACAAGGCGGTGATTAACCATGCTCCCCATAACCTTGATGCTTTCCATAACCTGGGAGAGAGCGGAGGATATCGCATATAAACTGATTTCGGATCTTGATTTTTTGAGCCGCTAGAGGGCGCATTTATTATCCGATTTCGCTAAAATTTTCCATTAAGTGTTTTACTCTTAATTCTAACAACTGCGCCATGTATGGCTCAAATCGGTTCACAACTTAATAAAGCTCTACTATAAACCGATCTATTGATGGTACTTCTTTAGCCTCTAGAGGGAACAATTCTCATTTCTCATCCGATTTGGTTGAAATTTTGCATAAAGACTTTTTGTATGATCTTTAGCATACGTGTGAAAATATGACCTGAATCGGTAGATTACCTGATAAAGCTCCCATATAAAGGGGGATTTTTTTGAGGTTAGGATTTTCATGCATTAGTATTTGACAGATCACGTGGGATTTCAGACATGGTGTCAAAGAGAAAGATGCTCA
The DNA here is from genome assembly GCF_963082655.1 of Stomoxys calcitrans. NCBI lineage: Eukaryota > Metazoa > Arthropoda > Insecta > Diptera > Muscidae > Stomoxys > Stomoxys calcitrans. The sequence continues at coordinate 60,581,275 of NC_081553.1, read as the reverse complement.
GTATGCTTTGACATTTCATCATGAATAGACTTACTAACGAGCAACGCTTGCAAATCATTGAATTTTATTACCAAAATCAGTGTTCGGTTCGAAATGTGTTCATTCACCGTAACGTTGCGTCCAACAGCATCTTTGAAAAAATACGGTCCAATGATTCCACCAGCGTACAAACCACACCAAACAGTGCATTTTTCGGGATGCATGGGCAGTTCTTGAACGGCTTCTGGTTGCTCTTCTCTCCAAATGCGGCAATTTTGCTTATTTACGTAGCCATTCAACCAGAAATGAGCCTCATCGCTGAACAAAATTTGTCAAAATTTGAACACATTTCGAACCGAACACTGATTTTGGTAATAAAATTCAATGATTTGCAAGCGTTGCTCGTTAGTAAGTCTATTCATGATGAAATGTCAAAGCATACTGAGCATCTTTCTCTTTGACACCATGTCTGAAATCCCACGTGATCTGTCAAATACTAATGCATGAAAATCCTAACCTCAAAAAAATCACCCTTTAAATAGATCTCCCAAATTTATTTCTTGAGTCAATCGAGAGTGCGATTCTTATCCGATTCGGCTGAAATTTTGCACAGCGAATTGCACAGCCAAACCAAGTCCGCAATTACTTTTTGGGCAACCCAATATATATATATTTCGGATCGTCGTAAAATTCTAAGATGATTTAACGATGTCCGTGTGTCTGTCCGTCTATCCGTCAGTCTGTTGTAACCACTCTAGAGCCTTCAAAAATTGAGATATTGAGCTGAAATTTGGCACAGATACGCCTATTTGATGCACGCTAGCTATGTTCTTGAACGGCCCAAATCGGACCATATTTGGATATAGCACCTATATAGACCGATTTTCCGATAAAGAGTCTAATGCTCATAAAAATTTATTTTTCATCCGATTTTGCTGAAATTTGAAACAGTGAGTAGTGTATGGCTTCCCGACAACCGACCCGAATATGGTTCGGATCGGACTATATTTAGATATAGCTACCATATAGACCGATCTGCCGATAAAGGGTCTGAAGGCCATAAAAGCTTTATTTTTTATCCGATTTCGCTGAAATTTGGAATAGTGAGCAGTTTTAAGCCTCCCAACATCCGACCCAAGTATGGTATAGATCGGGCTATATTTAGATATAGCTGTCATATAGACCGATCTCCGATAAAGGGTCTGAAGACCATAAAAGCTTTTTTTATTACCCGATTTCGCTGAAATTTACAATGGTGGGTTATTTTAAGGCTCCCGACATCTGACCTAAATATGGATTAGATCGGTCTATATTAAGATATAGCTGCCATATAGACCGATCTCCCGATAAAGGGTCTGAAGACCATAAAAGCTTTATTTATTACCCGATTTCGCTGAAATTTAAAACAGTGAGTTACTCTAAGCCTCCTGGCATATGAACTAAATATGGATTAGATCGGGCTATATTAAGATGTAGCTGGCATATAGACCTATCTGCCGATAAAGGGTCTGAAGCCCCTAAAAGCTTTATTTTGTAACCGATTTCGCTAAAATTTGAAACAGTGAGTAGGTTAAGACCTCCCAACATCCGACCAATATATGGTTCAGATCGGAATACATTTAGATATAGCTGCCTTATAGACCGATCCGCCGATAAGGGGACCGAAGCCCATAAAAGTTTTATTTATTACACGATTTCGCTGAAATTTGAAACAGTGAATTTTTCTGAGCCTCACGATATCCGACTTTAATACTGTTCAGATCGGTTTATAATTGGATATATCTGCCAAAAAGAACAATATTTTGTTTTACAAAATTTGAGAAAGACATATATATTAGACCACTCAATGTCCGTGCCGAATTTGGTTGCTTGAGTTATCCAAATTTCACCGGATTGTGACGAAATGGGATTTACATATATTTCCGAGGTGGTGGGTATCCAAAGTTCGGTCCGGCCGAACTTAATGCCTTTTTACTCGTTTTTTTTAGTTTATGTCGTTTTATTTTATTTTTTTTATTTAATTTAATTTTATTTTATTTTATTTAATTTTAATTTAATTTTTTTTTTGTATTTTATTTTTTTTATTTTATTTTATTTTATTTTATTTTATTTTATTTTATTTTATTTTATTTTATTTTATTTTATTTTATTTTATTTTATTTTATTTTATTTTATTTTATTTTATTTTATTTTATTTTATTTTATTTTATTTTATTTTATTTTATTTTATTTTATTTTATTTTATTTTATTTTATTTTATTTTATTTTATTTTATTTTATTTTATTTTATTTTATTTTATTTTATTTTATTTTATTTTATTTTATTTTATTTTATTTTATTTTATTTTATTTTATTTTATTTTATTTTATTTTATTTTATTTTATTTTATTTTATTTTATTTTATTTTATTTTATTTTATTTTATTTTATTTTGTTTTGTTTTATTTTATTTTATTTTATTTTATTTTATTTTATTTTATTTCATTCTATGTTATTTTTTTTTTTTTTTTGGTTAATTTTTTAATCGTCATTTTGTTATCATTCCAGAACAAACGCTACTCTATGATGATTATCCTGCCCAACGAATTGGAGGGTCTTCACTCATTGATACAGAAATTGGAACCAAGCGATTTCAAATCCATCAAGGACCTCATGAAGGAACGCGATTTACATGTCATAATGCCCAAATTCCAAATTGAAGAGACCTCACGCTCCGAATCGATGCTCAAGAGTTTAGGTCTAACGAAGATTTTCTCACGCAGCGAAGCTGATCTTAGCCTACTCTCCGATGATCGTGATTTACAAATTGACGAAATCGTTCAATTCGTTAATGTTCGCGTAGATGAAGGTGGCAATTCGGCCATCAGTCTGGTAGCCTCAAATACCGAAGGACGAATTAAAACCCCGGAGCCATTGGAGAAATTCGAAATAACGCATCCCTTCCTGTACTTTGTCATGGATTGTGAATCAGAATTTATTTTGGTATCAGGCAAAGTTCATGCCCCCGAAGTGCCCGAAGATTTGCCTGTCGAGGTGACCGTAGAATTTGATTAGGTTAAGAGAGTATCTAAGTTATAGTGGCGTACACAAATAATTCTCAAGACTTACGTTTAAGTATATCTCAGTAGGCGCGTGTATTTATGGACCTTTTTATTTATAAAAAAAAAAATTGTAATGTAATTTCATGGTATCATACGAATAATCATCAAGTTTTTTTTATACAGAACAACAATAAAACAAAACAAAAATATCTATGACCAATGTGAAATTTGTTACGTAATGTCATCATTTTAGAGAGAGAGAGAGAGAAAACAAGAAGTTTGATACTTGAGAATGCTTTGCTGAGAATTTTCCCATGACATGCCTCTAATGGTATCCTTTGGCTATTTGCCAGCAATCAAAACACCGATCATGACAATTAATGGTTTGTTTTTTGCCTTGTTTTGTAAAACTCTTACACTCTACCATCCCCCTTTTGCCAGTATTACTCACTACCTATGGCTAAGGACTCTTCAAAAATCAATTGCTTGGAACCAGAATGAGAATTTATCATGCACACGTTAAGTTATCTTCACAAAATACCCTTCACCCTTATGCGGCAAATGAATTGTTATTTGATTTTTGTTGCACAAGGGAGACGCACACATTCATCGAGAATAACGTCACACTGAAACCAAAACAAATAAAAGCATGCTAAGTTTGAACGGGTCGAATCTTATATACCCTCCAGTATGGATCGCATTTGTCTAATACTTTGCCCGGTATCTCTTTATAGGCAAACAAAGGACAACTGATAAGAATTGCTATGTTAAGCGATGTGAACCGATTCGGACCATGGGAGATACCATTTTTAGAGCTAAACCAAGTTCTACTCCACAGATTCAAAAAGTCGAAATCCCAGATCGGTTAGTATTGCAGGTCAGGTTATGATCCGATTTTGGCCTTGCTTGGTTCACACCTCGAAGTTTACATAAGTAGTCAACATGCAAACTTTTATCTAAATCGGAAAAGAATTACACTCGCTGGATTCGGCCCGTTCCGCTGCGCCTTCATTAACACTACGCGAAAAATATGTCATATATGCCAGAACGATTCGTTTGTCTACTACCAAACACTACACTCTCTATTTGGACCCTATGTAGCCATGATTAAAAAAGCCTATTGCTGCTTCCAGACCAAATTCGTAATCTACTCCCATTTGAGTGCTATATTGTCATTATTGTCCAATATGACTTTTTGAGGGGGATTTAAGTCGGTGCGGCCCCCGAATACCTTTCATTTAAGTTGTCCCGATCGGAGGGTCCGCCCCATACGATATCAACAAATTCTATATCCTTCTTCTCCTTCCAGACCATATTCGTAATCTACTCCCTAAGACCATGCATGTGAGTGATATTGTCTCGATCGGTCTACTTTTATTTTTGCGTGATGCTTTTGAGGTTAGGGGGAGGGTCCGCCTTCTTACAATATCAACAAATTCCATAGCTCATTGCTCCTTCCAGATCATCTTGGTAATTTACACCGTTATAATGTTCCGATCGTGGTTCCAATCTGTGTAAATATCAAGAAAATCTGATCACTTTGAGTTCTATATAATGGATAATTGGAAGAATGGTTTATATGGGAGACACATCGTACCATTCTGCAAATTTGTAGACAGACGGACCCACGGACAGTTCAATTGACAGACGGACATGGATTGATCGAAATAAGATCAGTATATATCAACGCTATATTAAGCTTGCAATACCAAGGAGTCCATTCTTAATCCTTCTAGCCATGTTCGTTTTTGTTACGGGGAATGCGTCGCCCAGAAAATCTTCAAATTTACTTCGCTATAAGACCGGCACCCATATGGCCGAGCATAAGGTGACAGCTGTAGCATTCTCTTACCTGAGTCGAATCAGAACAATAAAGTTAGCGTTAAAGGGGCTCCGGCGTATAAGAGGGGTGCGCCGAGACCAGATGATAAGAACCACAGCAAGAAGAAAATGGATAAAGCTGAAAAACGGTGAAAAAAATGCCCTACAAAGCAAGACAGCGACCGGAAGCTGAAAGAAGGACACACAATGCTTAACGCAGGTAAGAAAACCTAGGCAATACTAGAGCCGAAACAAGGACTCACCATGCTTAGGAACCTTAGGTAAAATGCGAAACCGGATAAAACCGAAGTAGCCATCCGATCTTTCCAGCGACTATGAGAGATCGGTCTATATGGCAGCTATATCTAAATCTAGACCGATCTGAGCCAAATTGGAGAAAGTTTACTAAGGGTCTAACACAATTCACCGTCCCAAATTTCAGCAAAATCGGATAATAAATGTGGCTTTTATGGGTCTAAGACCCTAAATCGCCGGATCGGTCTATATGAGGGCAATATCAAGATATTGCCCGATATAACCCATCTTCGAACTTAACCTGCTTATGGACAAAAAAAGAATCTGTGGAAAGTTTTAGCACAATATCTCCATTTTTAAATACTGTAGCGTGGCGCAAGGCTTGAACCGGATTTTTGGAATGCTATTTATGATGGAATACTGCGAGACCCGGATGGCGCAGCACGCAGAGCGCAGAGTGTGACAGGTAATGCGGGCAAAGGACTGGGACTCCGATGGCTTGCAATTAGCGACACGGAGAGGGATAAATGAAAACCAGGGCAAATGAATGCAACGACTTCGAATCTGGAGAGATAGTAATCTCGGCCCAGTCAACAATTACGTTACTCAGATGTTGATAGGCCAAGACAACTTCTGGAATTACCGGAAAACTGAAAAATGTGGTAATTTTATATATCCTCCACTATAGGATGGGAGTATACTAACTTCGTCATTCTCGAAATATGCGTCTGAGACCCAATAAAGTATATATATTCTTGATCGTCATGTCATTTTAAGTGGACCTAGCCATGTCCGTTCGTCTGTCTGTCGAAAGCACGCAAACTTTCGAAGGAATAAAGCTAGCCGCTTGAAATTTTGCAAAAATACTTTTTATTAGCGTAGGTCAGTTGGGATTGTAAATGGGCCAAATGGGTCCATGTTTTGATATAGCTGTCATGTAAACCGTTCTTGGGTCTTGACTTCTTGAGCTTTTAGAATGCGGAATTCTTATCCAATTTGACTGAAATTTTGCACATAGTGTTTTGATATCACTTCCAACAACTGTGCGAAATGTGGTCCAAATTGGTCCATAATCTCATATAGCTGCCATATAAACCGATCTTGGGTCTTGACTTCTTGAGCTTTTAGAAGGCGGAATTCTTATCCGATTTGGCTGAAATTTTGCACGTGGTATTTTGGTATCACTTTCAACATATATGCGAAGTATGGTCCAAATCGGTCCATACCCTGATATAGCTGCCATATAAACCGATCTGGGATCTAGAGTTCTTGAGCCTCTATAGAGCGCAATTCTCATCCGATTTGGCACAGACTATGTACAACGGCTTCTTCCATGGCCTTCAATATACGTGGGCAATATGGTCTGAATCGATCTATAGCTTGACACAGCTCCCAAATAAACCGATCTCCCGATTTTGCTTCTTGAGCCCCCAATCGTACTTTAACTGGAAATAGCTCCTCCTCCTTCCTTATTCATTATTCTTTGTTTGCCTAAAAAGAGATACTGCGCAAAGAACTCGACAGATGCTATCCATGGTGAAGGGTATATAAGATTCGGCCCGGCCGAACTTAGCACGCTTTTACTTGTTCTTGTTCTATCAGCGCAGAGTTACCATATCTGCTGTTGTCCCACTGTTCAACTTATGTGTGCTCATACGATAAGGGGGTTGTTTAGGGTTTGGTAATCATGAAGATACGTTTGCATCCTTTAGGACAGACGCAATAAACCTGAAACTAAGAGTTATACCAACTAATTTGTTACCAAAAACTAACATCATCGCATTATCAGTTACTCTATTCGTTCTCAAGTACTTGAAACGATGATGGTTGATTAGGACGCTCACTATGTCTCCTGTCCTGGTCTCCCCTCAACATTTCAACCTTTATTGTTACTACCATCAAAGTCGATCTTTGATCCCATAAATTGTGACATTGTTCATCATCGTTTTGTTGAATCATTCGTTTCAATCCAACTGAAATAGATAGAGGTGACTATTCTTTTTGTTTGAAAAATTGCTGCATCATTTTTATTTCAGAAATAAGGCAAACGATGAAGGGAACATCATTGAGTGGCCACGTGTCCAGTTTCCACTTCAATGACCATATCGAATTGTCAACTTTCATGAGAATGTAAATTAATCGCTGATTATAAATGGACTTATGCGAGAATATCTTGATTTAGTTATTAAGAGGAGTAGCAGTAGTAGTAGAGTGTAGAGTGATTTGATTTGTTGCCATCAACTGCCTTCGTAATTGCAGATGCAAAAACCATGGGGTACTTCGTTATAGGCAAAGATTTTAAAGTAAAATTTGGAAACTACAACAATTTCCATATTCAGGTTTAAAGAAAATTTATATAAGGTGTGTTTTATGGGGCAAACACGGTGATACACGCAAACCTGGATGACCAAAAGCCCGATGGAAAGATCAAGTGGCGCAGAAGATCGAGATCGAGTGAGCGCAGAAGATCGAGGCGCTTGGAACGCTATTCTACGTTCGGCTAGTGGAACAAATGTTCTGTCATAACCAATTAAAGTAAGTAGAGTAAATGTTTGATGGGGCCCAAGGCGGTCCATAGTTAAGCTTTTAACATAATTGCTGAATTGAAATATGAAGCAGAATATTAGAATCAAACCCGTCCAATAGGGATACACAAACGCTACAATTAGGCACTTTTAATTGGTGTACCCACCACCATAACATGGCAGGCAGACCAATATCAACATTACCTTTCTAACACCTCAAATTATAGATCTGCGACCCCATAAAATATAAATATTCTTGAACCGGACCCGAAATGGAACCGGAAATGGAAACAAGTGAGTGTGATCGAATTGAGATGTACAGGAGTCAGAATGAAGTCCGGAAATTCTACCAAAGAATTAAACATCAAACCGATGGCTTTGGTGCAGCCACATCCTCCTGCAGAGACAAAGAAGGAAATCTGGTAACTGACACAGATAACATGCTGAGGATATGGAAAGAACATTTAACCCAACTGCTAGTGACCGATGTTGGCGGCGAAGAGGATACCACAGAACCAATCCCTGATGATGGTATAGAATGTTTGCCTCCTAGTCAGAATGAGGTCCAAGTAACAGTGAACCGACTAAAGAACAACAAGGCAGCAGGAGCCGACGGGTTACCCGCTGAACTATTTAAAACCAGAGGCGACACGCTGATAAGGCGTATGCATCAGCTTATCTGCGCAATCTGGCTAGAAGAAAGCATACCCGATGATTGGAACCTTTGCATACTATGTCCCATACACAAGAAAGGTGACAAGACGAAATGTGCCAACTACAGAGGAATAAGTCTCCTCCCCATCGCATATGAGCGTACTGTGTGAAAGATTAAAACCTTAAGTCAATGCGGTAATTGGGCCCTATCAATGCGGCCTTAGACCTGGTAAATCTACCCTAGAACAGATATTTACACAGCGGTAAATCCTGGAAAAGACCCGAAAAGGACAAATCAACACCTATCATCTCTTTGTTGACCACAAAGCCGCCTTCGATACTCTTTTATGTCTGAGCTTGGTATACCTGCAAACTTAAAAAAGAGTCTCTGCGTTCCTCAGTAAGAATAGGAAAGAATCTCTCCGAAACATTTGTTGTACCAAACGAGGTTTCAGACAAGGAGACAGCCTATCGTCGATCTCTTTAATACTCTGTTGAAGAAGATTATACGAGATGCAGATGTGAGTAGATATGGCAGACTAATCACAAGATAACACATGCTACTCGCCTATGCCGACGACATCGACATCATAGGTCGGTCACCGGAAGTAGTAACTGCAGCCTTTGAAGAATCGAAAGAGAGTCAGTGAAAATGGCAGAGAGTCTGGCAGTAAATGGAGATAAGACAAAATGGATGGTTTCAACTCCCAAAAAGCCTTGCACAACAGAGCAGATAAAGAAATTGGAGAATGTTGGGAACCACAACTTTCAGATAGACATTAACTTTATTTACCTCGTCACCGCCGTAACCGAAACGAATGACACCAGTTTTGAGATTAAGCGAAGAATAATACTGGCAAACAGATGCTACTTTGGACTAAGTAAGCAGTTTAGAAACAAGGCCACCTCTCGACAGACGAAGATTACACTATACAAGACACTGATACCAAGCCTGTTGATATATGGTTCTGAAGCATGGGTACTTGTGGAAGCAGATGAGGCAGTGCTTGGAGTATTTGAGAGAAAGATTCTTCGTAAAATATATGGACCAGTTTGCGTTAACGGAGAATATAGGCGACGTATGAAACACGAGCTGTATGACGACGATAGCATAGTTACACGCATCAAAATACAACGTCTGCGTTGGCTAGGTCATATTGTCAGAATGGATGCAGAAGCTCCAGCAAAGAAGTCTTTTGAAGGCAAACACGGTGGTACACGCAAACCGGGAAGACCAAAAGCCCGATGGAAAGATCAAGTGGTGGAAGATACCTCGAAACTTGGTGTCAGAGATTTTAGAATGAGCGCAGAAGATCGAGGCGCTTGGAACGTTATTCTTCTTTCGGCTAGTGGAACAAATATTCTGTCATAGCCAATAACAGTAAAGAAAAGTAAGTCTGAAGAAAGAACGGTTTGAGAGAATATGTCACTCAGGAGATCAGGGGATGCAATGGAAATGTCTGAAGAGGTACTGCACCTCCTAGTTATCCTAATGGGGCATCATTCACATTCACGGTGCAACACTTGGAGCCTTAAAAAGCTATTTCCCGCTGGTCGTTCCCTGGGGAAGAATGCCATCAAACGTGAGGACATGGGTCCCCTAGACCCTTAGACCTTTAAAAGCTATTTCCCGCTGGTCGTTCCCTGGGGAAGAATGCCATCAAACGTGAGGACAGTAAAGTCACCTAGACCCATGGCCAGATAGTAGGCTACTAACGGCGGTATAAAAACGTTGTATTGGTTGCCCAAAAAGTAATTGCGGATTTTTTAAAAGAAAGAAAATGCATTCTTAATAAAACTTAGAATGAACTTTAATCAAATATAATTTTTTTACACTTTTTTTCTAAAGCAAGCTAAAAGTCGCAGCTGATAACTGACAGAAGAAAGAATGCAATTACAGAGTCACAAGCTGTGAAAAAATTTGTCAACG
>NC_081553.1:60143570-60266070 GCF_963082655.1 Stomoxys calcitrans | reverse complement strand
TGCTATCGTTGTCATACAGCTCGTGGTTCATACGTCACCTATTTTTTCCGTTAACTCAATCTCGTTCATATATTTGACGAAGAATCTTTCTCTCAAATACTCCAAGTACTACCTCATCTGCTTTCACAAGTACCCATGCTTCAGAACCATATATCAACAAGGGTTGGTATCAGTGTCTTGTATACTGTAATCTTCGTCTGTCGAGAGGTGGCCTTGTTTCTAAACTGCTGCTTACTTAGTCCAAAGTAGCATCTGTTTGGCAGTATTATTCTTCGCTTAATCTCACAACTGGTGTCATTCGTTTCGGTTACGGCGGTGCCGAGGTAGATAAAGTTAATGACTATCTTAAAGTTGTGGTTCCCAACTTTATCCATTTTTTTATCTGCTCGGTTGTGCAAGGCTTTTTGGGAGTTGAAACCATCCATTTCGTCTTATCTCCATTTACTGCCAGACCCATTTTCACTGATTCTCTTTCGATTCTTTCAAAGGCTGCAGTTACTACCTCCGGTGACCGACCCATGATATCGATGTCGTCGGCATAGGCGAGTAGCATGTGTTCTCTTGTGATTAGTGTGCCATATCTATTCACATCTACATCTCGTATAAAGTTCTCCAGCAGGATATTAAAGAAATCGCACGATAGGCTGTCTCCTTGTCTGAAACCTCGTTGTCTATGGTTCGGAGAGATTCTTTCCTATTCTTACCGAGGAACGTGCATCAGCAAGTGTCATCCTGCAGAGTCTTATTAATTTTGCAGGGATACCAAACTCAGACATGGCTTGAAATAAGGAAATCTGGAAAGAAGTGTCATCATGCAGCAAATGCAAAATATGCCCATGAACATTTCACTAAGGAGCAGGGGCAAACTTTTCACATATCAATGAGTGCAGTCCGATTCAAGTTTAAGCTCAATGATAAGGGGCCTCCTTTTTATAGCCGAATCCGAACGGCGTGCCGCTGTGCGACACCTCTTTGGAGAGAAGTTTTACATGGCATAGTACCTCACAAATGTTGCCAGCATTAGAAGGGGAAAACCACCGTTGAAAATTTTTTCTAATTGTCTCGCCAGGTTTCGAACCCAGGCGTTTCGCTTCGTAGGCGGACATGCTAACCTATGCGCTACGGTGGCCTCTAAGAGTCTTATTAATTTTGCTTGGATACCAAACTCAGACATAGTTTGAAATACCTTTGAACGTAAAGGAGTATCGAAGGCGGCTTTGTAGTCAACAAAGTGATGGTAGGTGCTGATTTGTCCTCAGGTCTTTTCCAGGATTTGGCGCAGTGTGAATAGCTGGTCTAGGGTGGATTTCCCAGGTCTAAAGCCACATTGATAGGGCCCAATTATCTCATTGACTTAAGGTTTTGCTCTTTCACACAGTACGCTCGGGAGTAGCTTGTATGCGATGGGGAGGAGACTTATTCCTCTGTAGTTGACACATTCCGTCTTGTCTCCTTTCTTGTGTACGGGTCATAGTATGCTGAAGTTTCAATCATCGGGTATGCGTTCTTCTAACCAGATTGCGCAGATAAGCTGATGCATACGCCTTATCAGCGTGTCGCCTCCGGTCTTAAATAGTTCAGCGGGTAGCCCGTCGGCTCCTGCTGACTTATTGTTCTTTAGTCGGGTCATTGCTACTTGGACCTCATTTTGACTAGGAGGTAAACATTCTAAACCATCATCAAGGATTAGTTCTGCGGTATCCTCTTCGCCGCCAACGTCGGACGCTAGCAGTTGGGTAAAATGTTCTTTTCATATCCTCAGCATGTTATCTGTGTCCGGTCTTACATAGTTCAGTGGGTAACCCATCGGCTCCTGCTGCCTTGTTCTTCTTTAGTTGGGTCACTGCTACTTGGACCTCATTCTGACAAGGAGATAAACATTCTATGCCATTATCAGGGATTGGTTCTGCGGTATGCTCTTCGCTTCCATCGTCGGACTCTAGCAGTTGGGTAAAATATGCTTTTCATATCCTCAGCATCTTATCTGTGTCAGTTACCAAATTTCCTTCTTTGTCTCTGCAGGATGATGTGCCTGCACCAAAGCCATCGGTTTGATGTTTAATTCTTTGGTGGAATTTCCGGACTTCATTCTGACTCCTGAACATCTCCATTCGCTCACAATCACGTCTTTCCATTTCCTATTTTTTTCCATTTCCTGTTTCTCTCTCCTTTTCTCCCGATACATCTCTTTCATCTGGCGACTGGAGGAGACTTATTCCTCTGTAGTTGACATATTCCGTCTTGTCTACTTTCTTGTGTACGGTACATTGTAAGCTGAGGTTCCAATCATCGGCTATGCGTTCTTTTAGCCAGATTGCGCAGATAAGCTGATGCAGCGTGTCGCCTCCGGTCTTACATAGTTCAGCGGGTAACCCATCGGCTCCTGCTGCCTTGTTGTGCTTGAGTCGGTTCACTGCTACTTGGACCTCATTCTGACTAGGAGGTAAACATTCTATACCATCATCTGGGATTGATTTTGCGGTATGCTCTTCGCTTCCATCGTCGGACTCTAGCAGTTAGGTAAAATATGCTTTTCATATACTCAGCATGCTATCTGTGCCAGTTACCCGATTTCCTTCTTTGTCTCTGCAGGAGGATGTGCCTGCACCAAAGCCATCGCTTTGATGTTTAATTCTTTGGTAGAATTTCCGGACTTCATTCTGACTCCTGTACATCTCAATTTGCTTACACTCACGTCTTTCCATTTCCTTTTTCTTTCTGCGGAATAGACATTTCTCCTCTTCTCGCGATACCTCTCCTTCATCTGGCGCGTTGCTACTGATTGCAGGGTTGCTCTATACGCCGCATTCTTGGCTTCAGTAGCATCACGACACTCTTGGTCGTACCATGGGTTTCTTTGAGGAGGCTTCCGGTACCCATGTACGGATTTCGCGGCATTTTCCATGGAGTGGGCAATAGTTTGCCACTGCGCCATTATATCATTGGAACAAGGAGTGCTTTCGTCAAGCAGTTGGGTCAGTCGAGTGGAGTATGCCGCTGCCATTTGTTGTGTTTGCAGCTTTCCAATGTCCAGCTTCCGTGCAGTGTCAGATCGTACTTTCCTCGCCATATTCAAAGGGGTGCGAACCTTTGCTGCAACAAGGTAATGATCCGAATCTATATTCGCTCCACGGATCGATCGTTCGTTTAACGCGCTGGATGAATGCCTTCCATCTACCACAATGTGATCAATTTTGTTTCTCGGGTTTTGATCGGGTGACAGCCATGTGGCTTTGTGAATATTTTTATGTTGAAATCTGGTGGTACTAACTACCATGTTTTTTGCCGCGGCGAAATCTATCAGCCTCAACCCATTACTGGACGTTATCTCGTGGAGGCTAAACTTTTCGTCTGTTGGACCAAAAATGTCTTCCTTCCCTATCTTCGCATTAAAATCTCCCATAACGATTTTAATATCATGGTACGGGGCAGCGGTCATATTTTCTCTCTAGGCGCTCGTAGAAAATATCCTTGGTCTGCTCGTCCTGGTCTTTCGTCGGGGCATTGACACAAATCAGGCTGATGTTGAAGAATTTGGCTTTTATGCGGATTGTGGCTAGCCTCTCATCCATTGGAGTTAAGCTGGAGGCAAGGTGTTTCAAACTCCGACTAACCACAAATCCACAGCCAAATTCATGCCTCGTATTATGGCAGCTGTAGTATAGTTCCTCACTGTTTGGTGTTGTAGTGACGCCATTCCCAGTCCATCGCACTTCCTGTACGGCGGTAATATCTGCCTTGTACTTCTCTAATACATCCGCCAGCGCGTATACTGCACCTTCTCTATAAAGAGTGCGGACATTCCAGTTGCAGATCCGCAAATCATGGTTCTTTTTTCGTTTGCGTGGGTCTTTAACATTGGGGTAGTTCGTTTTTACTTTTGCTTTATTTCTCATAGTAGTTATCATGGGTTTCCGGGGCAGATTACTGGCCCAGCGCCCCAACCGCATGGCTTTTGTGGGATTGCACATGTATCCCTCGTTGTGGCGAGCTCCAAGATCCGACGCTCACCCCGAGCCGCCCCTAAGCTAGGAATAGACGCTGATGTTGGCCATTGGTTATTTAAAGGCGCCAATAACTCGCCTTGTCATCTCGAGTATCATTGGCACTCAGTGCCACCTGACACCTCACTGAGACTCTCCTCTCGAAAATCGCTGACTGCCCGTGGCCGTATTCGCAGCTACTCCGCATAAAAACGGAGCTTTCCACCATCCTTGGCATGTGGACGTATTTGCAGCTACTCCGCATAAAAACTCAGCTTTCCACCATTTTTTCAGCTAAGCTTCCCGTGATAACGATGGGCACCACACAAGTCGCAGCTCAAAGTTCCAGCCTGTGTGGTGCTCATAGTTATCCCGTGTCGGACGGGATAAATATTCATATATCACCAAAACCATCAGTTTCATGGCTATACTGTTGTCATCCAAGACTTCCCGTCAAACTTTTTTCCACTGAAATTCTCCGATTCAAGGATTACATTTTATACAGCCTGTTTGAGGTATGAAAAGTTGGCTTATAACACATTCGATAAGTAGCTCACCCCATTCTTTAACATCTGGCATTCGGCATACCTTATGATGCACATAAGTATCACTACCCAGAATGGCTTAAGTCTTTCCTGCTTAAACTGAATCCATATACGAACAAAAACCAGTCAGTTGAGAGATTTCAAGACTGAAGACCTACCCAGTAGAAATTGCTTCAAATTATAACCAGTAAGGAAGGGCTAAAGTCGGTCGGTGCCGACTGTATAATACCCTACGCCTACCCTATTACAATACAATGTGGGACCTATATCCAATTCTGAACTAATTTTGATGGACCTCGGCGAGCAAATATGTTCAAACTGTAAAAACTACGGTTGACAAATGACAACAGTATGGCAAATTACCCAAAAACAGAGGAACGTATATATGGGAGCTATATCTAATTCTGAACCGATTTCGAGCAAACTTCTCAGATAATGTGGTAGTCGTCCCGGAAAGCGTTTTTCAAAATTTTGGCAAGATGGATCAATAAATGTGCTTGCAGTGGCTCTTATAGTGAAAATCGGGCGATATACATATATGACAGCTAAATCTATATCTGGGCCGATTTCTATAAAAATCACCAGTACCTGCCGAATTTCGAGAAAATCGGTTAACAAAAGAAAATTTTATTGCAATATTAGTGGAAATCGGACGAACATATATATCGGAGCTATATCTAAATCTGAACCGATTTCCATGAAATTCACCAGTAATGTCAACAGTCGTAAAAAAATCCTTCCTGCCAAATTTCGAGAGAATCGGTTAACAAATGACCATTTTATTGCATTATTACTGAGAATCGGACGAACATATATATGCGAGCTATATCTAAATCTGAACCGATTTTGACCAAACTCTATGTATAATGTGACAGTCATTGAGGAAAGCGTTGTGCAAAATTTTGGTAAGATCGGTCAATTAATGCGCTTGCAGTGACTCTTAAAGAGAAAATCGGGCGATATATACATATGAGAGCTATATCTAAATCTGAACCGATTTCTATGAAATTCACCAGTAATATTGAGAGTCAAGAGAAAATCCCTCCTGCCAAATTTTGAGAGAATCGGTTAACAAATGACCATTTTATTGCATTATTACTGAAAATCGGACGAACATATATATGGGAGCTATATCTAAATCTGAACCGATTTTGACCAAACTCTATGTCTATTGTGATAGTCATTGAGGAAAGCGTTGTGCAATATTTTGGCAAGATCGGTCCATAATTGTGCCTGTAGTGGCTCTAGGAGCCAAAATCGGGCTATATATACATATGAAAGCTATATCTAAATCTGGGCCGATTTCTATGAAATTCACCAGTAATATTGAGAGTCAAGAGAAAATCCCTACTGCCAAATTTTGAGAGAATCGGTTAACAAAAGACCATTTTATTGCATTATTACTGAAAATCGGACGAACATATATATGGGAGCTATATTTAAATCTGAACCGATTTTGACCAAACTCTGTGTACATTGTGATAGTCATCGAGGAAAGCGTTGTGCAATATTTTGGCAAGATCGGTCAATAAATGTGCTTGCAGTGGCTCTTAAAGTAAAAATCGGGCGATATACATATATGACAGCTATATCTAAATCTGAACCGATTTCCATGAAATTCACCAGTAATGTCGACAGTCGTAAAAAAATCGTTCCTGCCAAATTTCGAGAGAATCGGTTAACAAATGACCATTTTATTGCATTATTACTGAAAATCGGACGAACATATATATGGGAGCTATATCCGGATCTGAACCGATTTTTTCCAATTTCAATGGGTTTCGTCTCTAGGCCGAAAAACATGCCTGTACCAAATTTGAAGACGATCGGATGAAAACTGCGACCTGTACTTTGTACACAAATTAACATGGACAGACAAACAGACAGACGGACAGACAGACGGAGAGACAGACGGGCAGACAGATGGACTGAAAGACGGAGAGACAGACGGGCAGACAGACGGACAGACAGACGGACACACAGACGGACAGACAGACGGAAAGACAGACGGACTGAAAGACGGAGAGACAGACGGACAGACAGACTGACTGACAGACGGACAGACAGACGGACAGACAGACGGACGGACAGACGGACAGACAGACGGACAGACAGACGGACAGACAGACGGACAGACAGACAGACGGACAGACAGACGGACAGACAGACGGACAGACAGACGGACAGACAGATGGACAGACAGACGGACAGACAGACTGACAGACAGACGAACGGACAGACAGACAGACGGACATACCTATATCGAATCAGAAAGTGATTCTGAGTCGATCGGTATACTTATCAATGGGTCTATCTCTCTTCCTTTTGGGTATTACATACTAATGCATTAAGTTATAATACCCTACCCTGGTGGTGTAGGGTATAAAAATTATTCTGCACCACTGTGTTGGAATAACCGGCGTCACGTTTTCATTGCATCTACTACGCAATTTTCTAATTAATTTTTCCAAATAAATATCAAGTAACGAGTTTCCTTTTGTACTAGGCCACAAAGATAATCTTTGGCTTTGAAAATCGAAAAAAAATTTTTAATAAAAATCTGCAATATTTGCACTTTTGTTGAAAATTTTGATTTTTTTTGAGCAAACAAAGCAACCACAAGAATTAAAAGATGCGCTTTTTGATTGTTGGATTTTGGCCAATTTGTTAATTAATTTTCTTTTGTTGTAGTTATCGTTGTTGTTGTTTCGCATCATGATGCAAAATTTGTATTGTACCCTGTTGCTGCACAAATTGTTAACCATATTTTATTGCACCTAATTGATATTAGTTTTTAAGTGGAAAAAACGTTTAATTGCCCGCTTTTCTGTATGTCAGTCTGTCGTATTGTCAGCTTCATCTTCATCAGCATTAACATCATAGGCGTCTTCATCTTCTCTTGAGTTTGTGTGAGATTGCGTGCTGCATGGACACTGGTACAGCAGCCTGTCTGTGTGCCATATTCAGTCCACACTTCTCTCCTTTCGGTGGGTGGGTGAATTTAGAACAAATCTTGGGGCACCTGCTTTTCTATTTAATGCCATCGTAAAAATTACAATGTTGCCACCAGAAAGTTTAGAGGATGAATAAATTTTCGCCAAAAACTCATAAATGATGGCTGATGCTGATGCTGGTGCTGCTTTTTGTGATTTTCGCTGCCGCTTGTGGTTTTTTGGTCGAAAACGAAATCAAACGTGAAGGCAACACTTGAAAGGCCTTAATGGAGATCATATTTGCAGGCATCCATAAATGTGGTGGTTTTTTGCTAAGCATTATTCAAAGGCGAAAATTAAACATTCTCTATATTTGCAACGTGCATATATAGGGGACTAGCCGAACCGGGCCCGCTCCGCTGCGCCTTCTTGAACTCTCTAAAATCTGCGCCCTGAATGCGGATATCAAATTCATGCCATTGAAGGCTACGACGCTAAACGTGTTCGAATCCTGGCTAGAATATGGGACAAAGTGGTGTTTATCCCCTCTTAATGTTGGCGACATTTGCGAGGTACAATGCCAGGCAGGGTCATTTAAAAAATGTTCCCCAAAAGAGGTGTCGCACTGCGGGACGCTGAACGTACTCAACTATAAAAAAGGTCCCATATCATTAAACTTGAATCGGTAAGCTTTCATTGATGTGTGAGAAGATTGCCCCTTCTCGGTTCCTGGTGGTAATGTTCTTCCTTAGGGTAATGTTCTCAATGGGAGAGGGATGGCAAGAGCCCCAAAAGGTCCCTTATCATTGAGTTTAAACTTGAATCGGGAAGCTTTCATTGAGGTGTGAGAATTTGCCCCTTCTCGGTTCCTGGTGGTAATGTTCTTCCTTAGGGTAATGTTCTCATTGGAGGAGGGATGGCACCTCAGACATTTCGATTCAAATATGGATATCAAATTCGTGCTGCACTTCCAAATCCCTTTAGTTTGAGCCCCATATGGCCATGGCCGGCAAATATGAAGCGTTTGGAGGGTGTTTTGGGTCTGGGGCTGCCACCGGCACTTTTTCCTGAAAATAGATATAAAATTCGTTCTTTATTCCCAACGGATATGGAGTTCAGTTTAGGGGGTGCTTTAGGGCATACCCCAAAATACTAGGCTCCAAAATTGGATATCAAATTCGTTTTCTACTCTCAAATACCTTTCATTTGAGTCCCATATTGTCATAATTGATCAAATAACCCATTTGACGTATCTTTAGGAGGAAAAGTGCTACCTAAACTTGAGCGCAAATTTTAATGTCATATTCGTAATCTACTCCCTAATATTTTTCATTTGAGTCCCATATAGCCATGGTCGGCCAATATGCCCATTTGGGGGTATTTTGGAGTGGGCGAAATCCCATTATTTGGACCTAATGTTTTATGCCATATTTGTAATCTACTGCCCAATACTTTTCTTTTGAGTCCCATATTGACATGAACTTCGAATATATCAGTTTAGAGGAGTTTTGGGTTTGGGGGGCCTCGCTGGATTCTTGGACCCAAATTTTAAAACCATTTTCGTTTTTTGGTCTCCAATACCTTTCATTTGATACCCTTATTGTGACCATCGGATCACTTTCGGATATGGGTGGCGTTTTATTGTGACCATCGGACCACTTTCGGATATAGGTGGAGTTTTTGGGTTTAGGGGGAGGGTCCGCCTCTACCCGATATCTTCAAATTATATAGCCAATGTTTCCTTCCAGACAAACGGACGCCATCTAAGAAAATGTTAAGATAATCGGTTCAGCCAAGTACCATATAGTCATAATGGGTCTAATGGCGTTTTTTAAGGGGTGGCGTGACACTCTATACTTCGATCTGATCTTGTATGCCAGATTCGAAATCTACTCCCGAATACCTTCCATTTGAGCCCCATATTGAAATGAACCTCCAAAATGTCTGTTTGGGTTGGGGTGGCCCGATGGGTACTTAGATTCAAATTTTAACCCATATTCGAATTCTACTCTCCAAAACCTTTCATTTGATACCAATATTGTTCCGATCGGTCCACTTTTGATTCTGTGTTCCGTTTTTGGCATAAGGGGGAGGGTCCGTCCCCCTTCCGATACCAAAAAATTAAATAGCCTATGTTTCCTTCCAGACCAACCTACACAATATGCGCAAATTTCGAGAAAATGGGTTCTGCCGTTTTTCAGTCTATACGGAACAAACACGCCGAGTCCCATATATCCGTGATTGGCTAATGTGCCCATTTTGGGCGTTTTTGTGGGGGTGGGGTGGCATGACATATAGTTCGACATTAATTTGTATGCCAGATTCGTTATCTACTCCTGCATGTTTTTCATTTCATACCCATGTTGTCCTCATCGGTCCACTTTAGATTTTGGGTGGTATATTTGGGGTAAGGTGGAAGATCCGCCTCCTTCCGTTATCAATAAATTATAAAGCCTATTCCTACTTTCTGACCATATTAGCAATCTACTCCCGAATACCTTTCTTTTGAGTCCCATTTTTGTCATGATCGTTCAATAAACCTATTTTAAGGGGTTTTGGGGCTGGGGCGGCCCCCCAGATACTTAGACCCAACTTTTATTATGAAATTCGTACTACACTCTTGAATGCCTTTCATTTGAATCCCATATTGTCCCGATCGGTCCACTTTTATTTTTGGGTAGTACTTTTGGGGTAAGGGGAAGGGTCTGCCCCCCACCCGATATCAAAAAATTATAAAGCCTATGTTTTCTTCCAGACCAACCTACACAATCTCTGAAAATTTCAAGGTAATCGGTTTAGTCGTTTTTGAGTCTATACTGAACAAATAAACGAACCGACAAACAAACATAAATTGAATTTTATATGTTCGGTCGGACCGAATCTTATATACCCTCCACCATGGATCGCATTTGTCGAGTTCTTTTCCTGGTATCTCTGTTGTGCTGTTTCAGGTTATCGAGCAATGCTGTTTCAGGCTATAGATTGATTCAGACCATATTTAATACATATGTTGAAGGTCATGGGAGAAAACGTTGTACAAAATTCCAGCCAAATCGGATAGTAATTGCGCCCTCTAGAGGCTCAAGAAGTCAAGATCCCAAAACGGTTTATATGACAGTTATATCAGATTATGTACCGATTTGCACCATACTAAACACAGTTTTTGGAAGTCATAACAGGAAATCTCATGAAAATTTTCAGCCAACTCGGGTAGGAATTACGCCCTCTAGAGGCTCAAGAAGTAAGATAGGGAGATCGGTTTATATGGGAGCTGTATTAGGCTATAGACCGATTTTGACCACATTTGATACGTACGTTGGAGGTTATGAAAGAAGTCGCTGTTCAAAGTTTCAGCCATGTCGGATAGGAATTTGCGCCCTCTAGAGGCTCAAGAAGTCAAGACCCCGATTCGGTTTATATGACAGCTATAACAGGTTATGGACCGATTTCCACCATACTTCGCACAGTTGTTGGAAGTCATACCGAAAAACGTCATGCCAAATTTTAGCCAAATAGGATAGGAATTGCGCCCTATAGAGGCTCAAGAAGTCAAGACCCCAGATCGGTTTATATGACAGCTGTGTCAGGTAATGGACCGATTTGAACCTTACTTAGTACAGTTGTTGGAAGTCATAAAGAAACAAGTCATGCCAAATTTCAGCTAAATCGGATAGGAATTGCGTCCTCTAGAGGCTCAAGAAGTCAGGACCCCAGATCGGTTTACATGGCAGCTATATCAAAACATCGACCGATATGACCCATTTACAATCCCAACCATCCTACACTAATAAGAAATGCAAATGCAAATTTTGTCCATGATCATTGTCACTAGGACAGGAGCAAACTTCTCACATATCAATGAGTGCAGTCCGATTCAAGTTTAAGCTCAATAATAAGGGGCCTCCTTTTTATACCTGAGTCCGAACGACGTGCCGCAGTGCGACACCTCTTTGGAGAGAAATTTTACATGGCATAGTGCCTCACAAATGTTGCCAGCATTAGGAGGGGAAAACCAACGTTGAAAATTCTTTCTGATGGTCTCGCCTGGATTTGAATCCAGGCGTTCTCCGTCATAGGCGGACATGCTAACCTGTGCGCTACGGTGGTCTCCCTAATAAGAGGTGCTCTTGCAAAATTTCAAGCGGCTAGCTTTAGGTTAGGTTGAAAAGAGAGTGCAGATATTAATCCGCCCCATGCCAGTAATCGGCTTGTTGTGCTCTTTAAAACCTATAAAGTACCTCTAAAAAGAAAATTTTAAGTTGAGAATTCCTTGCTTCTTACAAAATCCTTAATTGTTTTCAATACCACTCTCCGTAGTTGATTCATGTCTGGTATTGTGGCCCCACCCAAGTGCCAGTACTTGTTAACCGCGAAAGCCGGGCAATGACAATGGAAATGCTCCAACGTCTCATCATCTTCCCCGCATGCTCTACACATGCTATCACTTGCCGCACCGATTTTACATAAGTGAGCTCGTAGTCCTATGTGTCCCGTTGTGATACCAATAGCTATACTGACCTCCTCTTTGCTTCCTTTCAGTAATAGCCTTGTCTTCTCACGATCTGCATACCCCCGCAGGATTTTCGCCGTCCTACCGACCGTTTCGCTGTTATACAGGGTTACCAGAACGTTTGTCGCCCACTCCCTTAACTCGGACTGCGTAAACCCGAAAGGCTTCGGGTTAAGTTTATTGACGCCAGTCCTCTGGCCTTCACCGCCAAATCGTGTGCCCTTTCATTTCCCCTTACTCCGTTATGGCCCTACACCCAAACGATGCAGATTTTCTCATCTTCATAGAAGGCGTTAATCTCCTTTGTACACTGCAAGACTGTTCGTGACCTTACCGTCCTGGTTGTTATTGCCCTTATGGCAATTTTACTGTTGACGTTCTTTGATTTGGAACCACACCACTACACGCATTCCGTGATCGCCCGGATCTCCTCCTGCAGGACCGTATTTTGTCCCTGGGTGCTTAATATAAACCCCCAGGCCTACTCTTTCGTCTAGCTTTGATCCATCCGTGTAACATGATCTTCCAGATGGCAATACTAGGGTTCCGTCAATCCAAGACTGCGCCTCTGGCAGCAGTGCCTCGCGCTCAACTTTAAAGTTCATCTCAGGTATCCGATCGGAGACCCCTTCCCTTTCTTCCAGGTTGGACCACGCCCACTAGGGCACTGGAGACTTTTCTAGATATCCGACCCATTGACATACAGATTAAGTGTGAGGCAGCCACTGCGGCTATGAGGCCTAAGGCGATGGGAGAACGGATTGAGGATCGGAGCAGCTCATACCATTGGGGTATAATCGAGGCGACGAGAGCAACCCTGGAAGGAAGGGGAGAAGTTTCCGACCGGATACCTGAGATGAACTTTGAAGTTGAGTGCGAGGCACTGCTGCCAGAGGCACAGTCTTGGATTGACGGAACGCTAGTATTGCCATCTGGAAAATCATGTTACACGGATGGATTAAGGCTTGAGGACAGAGTGGGCCAGAGGGTCTACATTGAGAACCCAGGGACTGATATCTGTTTTAGACTGTCTGACCATTATACGGTCCTGCAGGCGGAGATCCGGGCGATCAGAGAATGAGTGAAGAGGTGTAGTGCTAACGCCAGGATGTCGAGTCTGAACATCTTTACTCTCGCACTCGACTTCAAGGTTCATCTGAGGTATCCGATCGGAATCCTCTTCCCTTCCTTCCAGGTTTCATATCGTCGCCTCGATTATACCGCAGTGGTATGAGCTGCTCTCATCCTCAATCCATTCTCCGATCGCCTTAAGTCTCATAGCCGCAGTGGCTGGCTCACACTTAATCTGTATGTCAATGGGTCGGATATCTAGAATAGTCTCCAGTGCCCTAGTGGGCGTGGTCCTCATCGCTGCGCCTATGCCAAGACAACATGTTCTCTGAACCTCTTGTATGGTCCTTATGTTGCACTTTTTCTCCATAGCAGTCCACCAAACTACTGAGCCGTAAATAAGTATTGCTATGATAACGCTCCTGTAGAACCAGTGGACTATCCTAGGATTCAGGCCCCATTTCGAGCCTACGGCCCGTCTACATAGTGTCCAATATCTGTGAGCCTTCTCAGTACGCTCCTGAATGTGACACTTCCAATTCAGTTTCCTGTCCACGATCACACCTAAGTATTTGGCCTTATCAGATATCGAAATCGTCTTATTGAGGAAACATGGTGCGTTAAATTCGCCTACCTTCATCTGCCTCGTGAACAGGCATATTTCAGTTTTATCTGGGTTAACATTTAGACCTCTAGGTCTATCCCAGTCATATGTTATATGCAAGACCCTTTCGGCCCTTCTGCATAGCTCGTTCAGATCCTTACGCCTTAGAAGTATTATAACATCGTCTGCGTAGCAGACGGCTTCAAATCCCTCCTCAGTCAGCATCCGTAATAGGTCATTGACTGAGGAGGGATTATGATACTTCTAAGGGGTAAGGATCCGAACGAGCAATGCAGAACGGCCGAAAGAGTCTTGGATATGGCATATGACTGGGCTAGACCCAGAGGTCTTAATATTAACCCAGAGAAGACTGGGTTACTCCTTTTGAAAGTTAGCGTGCTTTCAGCAGACAGACGGACGGACGGACAGACGGACGGACGGACAGACGGACATACAGACAGAGGGACATACGGACGGACAGACGCACGGACAGACGTAAGGACATACGGATGGACAGACGGGCGGACGGACTGGCAAACGGACGGACGGACGGACACACGGACGGACGGATGGACGGACAGACAGAGGGACATACAGACAGACGGACATATGGACCAACGGATGGACGGACAGACGGACGGACAGAAGGACGGACAAACGGACAGATGGACTGAGTGACAAACGGACGGGCACACGGACGGAAACACGGACGGACAGACGCACGGACAGACGTTAAGACATACGGACGGACAGACGGGTGGACGGACAGACGGACCGACAAACGGACGGACACACGGACGGACGGATGGACGGACAGAGGGACATACAGACAGACGGACATACGGACGGACAGACGCCCGGTCAGACGTAAGGACATACGGACGGACAGACGGACTGACAAACGGACGGACGGACGGACACACTTACGGACGGATGGACGGACAGACACACGGACAGACGGACCGACAAACGGACGGACGGATGGACGGACGGACAGACGGAAGGACGGACGGACGATCAGACAGACGTACAGACATACGGACATACGGACGGACAGACAGACGTATAGACAGACGGACATACGGACGGACAGACGGACGGACAGACGGACCGACGGATGGACATACGGACGTACAGACGGACGAACAGACGGACGGACAGACGGATGGACATGGCTAGATCGACATACAATTTCATGTCAATCAATAATATATATGCTTTATGAGGTCTTAGACGAATATTTCGAGGAGTTACAAACAGAATGACGAAATTAGTACGCCCCCATCCTATGGTGGACGGTATAAAAAAATTGAGAATTTTTTTTTTCCAAATTTTAAGAGTCATCAGGAGAGATTTAAGAATAGTGAAAACTGATGAATTATAGCGGTAATGTCAAAAATTTTCCACAATCCAGACAACTCATAGTTCTAAGCTTTAGCTTAGTCGTTCAAATATACGCCTTTTATGGGCTTAAGACCTTAAATCGCCACAACGGTCTATATGGGGGCTATATCAAGATAAAGTCCAATACAGACATCTGCTGTAGGCAGATTAAGTTCATTATCTGGCAGGTTAATGCAAGTTAAGTTCATTATCTGTGCAACGCTTCAGCTGTATGTCTTCATTTTTGACGAGCCGCATCAATGTCTGCATACCTACATCAAATAATAATCCTTAATGTCATACGGCAAACCTTTATGTGTGGCCATTGATTAATGGGGTGTTCTTTGCTCGAAAGCCACATTTTAACCAAATTGTAGTGATTTTTTCACTTTGTCCTACTTTACCGAATTGATTGTCATAATGAAATAATTTGCCTAAAACTCGTTAATCATTTCACATAAACTCTGGTTGTTCGATGCATTCACTTTGGTCACCCCACCGACCGACTGACTAATAATGTGCTTTGTAATGCACTCACTATTCTCGAGAAACGACGACCAATAGTTGAACATTTCGCACACATTTCTTGTGTAATTAAATGAAATTTATTATTTATAGTCTAGCCGACAATGAAGGAAACAAATAAATTAAGTAGGCGTTAAAATAGTTCATATTTCATTTTGTGGTACAAGAACAAGTCTAACGAACGAATGGACCAAGCCAAAGGCAGGCAACAACGACGATGATAGTGATGATGATGGCCAAATGTGAGCGGGAAAAAAAGAAGGCATCTAAACATAAAAAAATGAAGAATATATGCTTAAATGAGTGTGGGAATTAAATGAGGATGGCGCAAATAGGTGGCAAAAGGAAGACATCCCATGACAAAGTTGCCGGAATTCCCTAAAGTTCTCTATAATTGATGCCCACTTTCGGGACCAATTTTCTGGGGTCTACCCCTTCCCCAAAACTCCCCACAAACAGCAATTATTTACTGACCATCGCACGGTAATATCGGGCTCAAATAAAGTCTTTAAGAATGGAGTACTTTTAACATCCAAACTGAAATGACCCTAAAACCTTATTTGCGTAGCATGCTATTTGACTAAAATCTCTTTAATTGTCGAAAATAAATATGCAAAGGATAATTTTATTCCACATAAAGTTAAAGAAGGCGCAGCGGAGCGGTCCAGGTCCAGCTAGTACGTGTATAAAAATGAAACTGTTGCGCCTTGTTTGTTTGTTTGTTCCGTATAGACTCAAAAATGGCTGAACTGATTTTCATGAAATTTTCGAAGAGCTTGACCCGTCGATGAAAATAGGGTACTTAATTTTTTTTTTAATATTCGATTGGGGGTGTACCCTCCCCCTTACCCCAACTTTCGAAAACTGCAGATCTCGGAGATGGGTGCATCGATTTAAGTAACATTTTGTATGCCACCTTATGGTAAATTAGAACACACAAAAATGACATACAACTTTGGCTTCAAATAACTTGGGGGGACGCCCCACCCAAAATCCCATCCAGACGGGCATGTTTGCCTATTGATACAATATGGGTATCAGATGAAAGGTATTTAAGAGTAGGGTAGAACTTGATATAAAAATTTGACACCAAGTGTGGTGGAGGAGCCGCCCTACCGAAAAAACATTCCAAAATTGACATATTACCGATTGGAGCAATATGGGTATCAAATAAAAGGTAATTGGAAGTAGAGTATGAATCTTGTATAAGAATTTGTTCCAAGGTGTCTATGGGGCTTCCTCAATTCAAAACCCACCAAAACGGGCATGTGTGACCAAAATCACAAAATGGGTATCAAATAAAAGGTCTTAGGGAGTAGACTATGAATCTGTTAAACAATCTTAGAACAAAGAGTCTGGGAACGCCTACCCCCTTAGTACCCTTCAATACGACATATAGATTGATCGGAACAATATGAACTTAAAGGGAAGCTTTACGACAGAAGGACCCTACCCCTTTCCTCAATTCTCAAAAGCCCCAGATCTCGAAGATGGGTGGACCGATTTAAGCAAAATTGTGTAGACTCCCTTATGGTAACTCAAAAACACAACATTGGTATAACGTTTTGGGGTCAAATGATCAGGGTGGGAGGATGCCCCACACCAAAACCCACCCAAACGAACATCTTTACCGATTGTGATATGGGCATCAAATGAAAAACATTAAGGAGTAAAGTCGAACGATGTATAAACATTTGCACCTAAGTGTCAAAGGGTCTTTAAACCTCCTCCCCAAAAAAAAAAAAATATCCTTTTAGCGCCTTAGGCAATATGGCTAACAAATGAAAGGTATATAAAAGTATAGTGCGAACTATGAGTATAAATTAAAGGTACTTGGAAGTAAAAATAACTCATATAAAAAATTTGGTCCAAGGGTTTCTTGAAGGCCGCCCCACTCCCAAACACCCCCCAAAGAGGGCATATATGCCCAGCAACACAAAATAGACATGAAATAAATTGTCGTAAGGAGAATACTACGGGACATTAATTTGTCTTTCTTCCTTCTTTAATTGGCTGTGACAGAATATTTGTTCCACTAGACGAACGTAGAATAGCGTTTCAAGCGCCTCGATCTTCTGCGCTCATTCTAAAATCTCTGACACCAAGTTTCGAAGTGTCTCCCACCACTTGATCTTTCCATCGGGCTTTTGGTCTTCCCGGTTTGCGTGTACCACCGTGTTTACCTTCAAAAGACTTCTTTGCTGGAGCTTCTTCATCCATTCGGACAACATGACCTAGCCAACGTAGCCGTTGTATTTTGATGCGGGTAACTATGCTATCGTCGTCATACAGTCGACATACAGCTCGTGGTTCATACGTCGTCTATATTCTCGTTTAACGCAAACTGGTCCACATATTTTACGAAGAATCTTTCTCTCAAATACTCCAAACACTGCCTCTTTTGCTTTCACAAGTACCCACGATTCAGAACCATATAACAGCACTGATAGTATCAGTGCCTTGTATAGTGTAATCTTCGTCTGTCGAGAGGTTGCCTTGTTTCTAAACTGCTTACTTAGTCCAAAGTATCATCTGTTCACCAGTATTATTCTGCGCTTAATCTCAAAACTGGTGTCATTCATTTCGGTTACGGCTGTGCCGAGGTAGATAAAGTTTCTGACTGCCTCAAAGTTGTGGTTCCCAACTTTCTCCATTTTCTTTATCTGCTCGGCTGTGCAAGGCTTTTTGGGAGTTGAAACCATCCATTTCGTCTTATCTCCATTAACAACCAGACCCATTTTCACTGACTCTCTTTCGATTCTTTCAAAGGCTGCAGTTACTACTTCCGGTGACCGACCTATGATATCGATGTCGTCTGCTTAGGCGAGTAGCATGTGTTCTCTTGTGATTAGGGTGCCATATCTATTCACATCTGCATCTCGTATAATCTTCTCCAGCAGGATACTAAAGACATCACACGATAGGCTGTCTCCTTGTCTGAAACCTCGTTTGGTATTAAATGGTTCGGAGAGATTCTTTCTTGTATCACCAAGTGTCATCCTGCAGATACCAGGGATACCAAACTCAGACATGGCTTGAAATACCTTTGAACGTGAAGGAGTATCGAAGGCGGCTTTGTAGTCAAAAAAGAGATGGTATGCGCTGATTTGTCCTTCTCGGGTCTTTCCAGGATTTGGCGCAGTGTGAATATCTGGTCTAGGGGGATTTCCTAGGTCTAAAGCCGCATTGAAAGCGCCCAGTTATCTCGTTGGCTTTAGGTTTTATGCGATGGGGAGGAGACTTATTCCTCTGTAGTTGGCACATTCCGTCTTGTCTCCTTTCTTGTATACAGGACATAGTATGCTGAGGTTCTAATCATCGGGTATGCGTTCTTTTAGCCAGATTGCCCAGATAAGCTGATGCATACGCCTTATCAGCGTGTCGCCTCCGGTCTTAAATAGTTCATGGGGTAACCCGTCGGCTCTAGCTGCCTTGTTGTTCTTTAGTCGGGTTACTGCTACTTGGACCTCATTCTGACTAGGAGGTAAACATTCTATACCATCATCAGGGATTGGTTCTGCGGTATCCTCTTCGCCGCCAACG
Organism: Stomoxys calcitrans; assembly: GCF_963082655.1. Classification (NCBI taxonomy): domain Eukaryota; kingdom Metazoa; phylum Arthropoda; class Insecta; order Diptera; family Muscidae; genus Stomoxys; species Stomoxys calcitrans. Next base: position 60,246,973 of record NC_081553.1, on the reverse strand, counting down.
TCGGACACTAGCATTTGGGTAAAATGTTTTTTCCATATCCTCAGCATGTTATCTGTGTCAGTTGCCGGATTTCCTTCTTTGTCTCTGCAGAAGCGTATGCCTGCACCAAAGCCATCGGTTTGATGTTAAATTCTTTGGTAGAATATCCGGACTTCATTCTGACTACTGTACTTCTCAAACGGGTGCGAATCTTTGCCGCCAACAAGGTAACGATCCGAATCTATATTCGCTTCACGGATCGATCGTACATCTAATACGCTGGATGAATGCCTTCCATCTATCACAATCTGATCAATTTGGTTCCTTGTGTTTTGATCGGGTGACAGCCATGTGGCTTTGTGAATATTTCTATGTTGAAATCTGGTGCTACTAACTAGCATGTTTTTTGCCGCGACGAAGTCTATCAGCCTCAACCCATAACTGTACGTTATCTCGTGGAGGCTAAACTTTCCGACTGTTGGACCAAAAATGTCTTCCTTCCCTATCTTCGCATTAAAATCTCCCACAACGATTTTAATATAATGGGCGGGGCAGTCTGCTCGTCTTTGTCTTCCGTCGGGGCATGCGCACAAATAAGGCTGATGTTGAAGAATTTGGCTTTTATACGGATTGTGGCTAGCCTCTCATCCACCGGAGTAAAGCTGGAGACAAGATGTTTCAGTCTCCGGCTAACCACAAATCCACAGCCATCCGCTTGGTGTTGCAGTGACGCCATTCCCAGTCCATCGCACTTCCTGTAAGGCGGTAATATCTTCCAGCGCGTATACTGCACCTTCTCTATGAAGAGTGTGGACATTCTAGGTGCAGATCCGCAACGTTGGGGGGTCCGTTTTTACTATTCATTTATTTCTCATAGTAGTTCTCATAGTTTTCCGGGGATGGGTTACTGGCCCAGCGCCCAACCGCATGGATTTTGTGGGATCGTTGTGGCGAGTCACTTGCCAAAAGCGAAATTTCTGTGAAATTTTCTCTAAAGACAAAATTTAAGTGAAATTTTCTCAAGATGAAAAATGTCTTCAAGTTTTCTCTTAAAAAACAAAATTTAAATGAAATTTTCTCTAAAGACAAAATTTCGTCAAATTTTCACTTTAGACAAAATTTCCTTGAATTTTTCGCTAAGGAGAACAAGTTCATTGAAATTCTCTCTAAAGACAAAATTGCACTGAAATTCCCTCTAAGGACAAAATATCTCTAAAGCCAACATTTCAGTGCAATTTTCGTTCGAAGACAAAATTACAAAATTTCTCTTTAAAAACAAAATGTCAATGAAATTTTTTCTAGTTACAAAATTTCAGTTAAAATTTTCTCTAAAGACTGCATTTCAGTAAAATTTTACTCTAAAGGCTGAATTTCAGTGAATTTTTTTGTGAAGGCATATATTTATTTAAAATTTTATTTGAATGAAATTTTCTCTAAAGAAATATTTGTGTTGCCATTTCTTCACACTTATCATACTTCCCTCGCTCAAGTGCTTACGAAAACGTTAATTATTTGAATATTTTAAATAGACAGGCGTTTGCATTGCAAGTAAATGTAACACCACAATCATCTCTGTGATATGCACGAATAAATGAGCAAATTGTCAGAATACCTTGGGCTCTGTTCATTTGCATGCATAAAACCAAAACTGAAGGAAAAAAAGGAAACCGCAACCCGATAGGAGTTGCCCTGAGGAAAACCAAACAAAAAATGAAATGAACGAGCCCATGTCAACACATGATCATTAATGAAGGAACCGATGATCGCGTAATAGATGACACACTATTTTCAATTTTTTTTTTTTTGTAAGAAGACAGTACGATTGCCTCCCATACTTCTCCTAGCACCTATTTAAGTTTGTCCTACAACACTTTTTGATTAATTTCAGTCAGACACGATGAAATGTTAATTTGACGTTAGCAATAGGAAATGACGTGTGTTTTGCGTTGATTGTCATTTGGTTTAGTATGCGAGTTGTGGTGTTCTTTTCTTACTAAGGGGCCATCCAAGATGAAGTCTCCTGGCATCTTTGGCCCCATGTATCTAAATGATAATGTGGCTTAATTAAATACGGTGTAATGACGGTGAGATATTCGATGAGATTTGCAGATAGGCAATCCTGTGCTAGTCTACTCCCTAAAAAATTGTTTATATAGCATACTAGCCTTTATTTGAGCTCGATATTCCCGTGGTGATTTTGGACCCTCAGAGTTGTGGCTGGTAAGTTTAGGGGGTGGTGTAAACTCCCAGTGTGAAATCCCGAAAGTGGGTATGTATTTCAAGTAGAGTAATTTTCAGTTGAGCCCCATATTACCATGATCGGCTAATATTGGGTTGCCCAAAAAGTAATTGCGGATTTTTCATATAGTCGGCGTTGACAAATTTTTTCACAGCTTGTGACTCTGTAATTGCATTCTTTCTTCTGTCAGTTATCAGCTGTTACTTTAAGCTTGCTTTAGAAAAAAAGTGTAAAAAAAGTATATTTGATTAAAGTTCATTCTAAGTTTTATTAAAAATGCATTTACTTTCTTTTAAAAAATCCGCAATTACTTTTTGGTCAACCCAATATGTACGTCGGATTTAGGGGCGTTTTCGGGGGTGAGGAGGTCCACCAGACTCTTAGTCCTGAATTAAATATCAGCATCATGCTCTACTCTCAAATACCATTCATTTAAACCCCATATTGCCATTGGGTTAAGAGGAGTTTATGGGATGAAGCTTCTCCCAAACACTTGGCCCAAAAATTGGTCATCAAATTCGTTTTCTAATCCCAAATACCTCTCATTTGATCCACATATTGCCATGGTTGCTAAATGTGTCCTCTTTGGGGGGAGGGGGGGGGGGGGGGGTGTTTTGGGGAGGGGCAGTGGCCCAAATACATGGTCCCACATTTGGATATCACATTCATATTCTTCTCCCAAATACCTTTTTTTAAGGCCCATATTGCGATGGTCAGTAAATGATAAACCCCAGCAAATTGGTCCCAAAAGGGGGTATCAATTTCTTGCACTACTCCTCGATACCTTTCATTTGAGTCCCACATTGACATGATCGGTAAATATGTTCGATTTAGGGGTGTTTTGGGGACTAGGATGGTTCCCCAAAAACTTAGCCCTGAAAATATATCAGCATCGTGTTCTACTCTAAAATATTTATTTGAGCCGCATATTGCCATTGGCCACAAAATTGGAAAGATATCCTTACTAAGGGACATCCAATTGAAATCCACTCTCTTTAAGATCCAAATTGTCATGTTGAGCAAATACATCCTATTTGGGGATTGTTTTGGGGGTGTGACATCCCCAAGACAGTTCGTCCCAAATGTTGATATCAGATTCGTGGTCTACTCCGAAATACCTTTCCGGTTTGGCGGTGTCACTCAGTGACTTGGCCCTGAAAATATATATCAGATTTGTGTTCTATGCTAAAATACCTCCTATTTAAGTCCCATATTGCAATGGTCAGCAAATACGTCCTATTTGGGTTGGGTTTTTGGGGGTAGGGTGCCCCATAGACATTTCTTCCCGAACATTGATATCAGATTCGTAGTTTACTCCCAAAGACCTTTCGTTTGAGACCCATATTGCTATGGTTGTAAATTTTGGAGGAGGGGCGGGCCCTCCCCCCAGATTCGTATTCTACATTTGGAGTTATTTTGGTTGTTGGGGTGGTCCTCCAAACACTTAGCCCACAATTAGATATGTTTTCATTTTCTATATTTGGATTGGTCTATATATATATTTGGTAGACTTTGGGGGTGGGGCGGCACCCCTAGGTACCCCGTCCGAAATTTGGATACCAAATTTTTGTTTTTCGAATACCATAAGAGAGCATACAAAATTTCACTTAAAATGCGCCACCAATCTCCGAGATGTAGAGTTTCTGAAAATATGGTCTGAATCGGTCTATAGCCTGATACAGCTCCCATATATACCGATCTCCCTATTTTACTTCTTGAGGCCCGTAAGGGCGCAATTCTTATTCGAAGTGGCTGAAATTTTACACAATGACTACAGTCTCCAATATTCTATTCAAATATGGTCCGAATCGGAGCAAAACATGATATAGCTCTAATGGCAGAGCAATTCTTTTCCTTTATCCTTTGTTTGCCTAAAATAGATACCGGGGAAAGAACTCGACAAACGCGATCCATGGTGGAGGGTATATAAGATTCGGCCCGGCAAAACTTATCACGCTTTTACTTGTTAGATATAGCTCTTATATAGACCGTTTTGCCGATTTTGGGTACTAAGCCCATGTCGAAGGGTGAGTAGGTTGTCGTCTTCGGCTCTTGCTTATGAGTGCTCGGCTGTAGAGGGTGGATGGATTTAGCTCGGCAAAGAGGCCAAATTCTAGGTCCCCATATTTTTGCTTTTGATCGGTAAAGTTGTCGACGGCAGACGATTTATAGTTGATCGGGAACTTTTGGTGGGCTCGGTTGGTGTAATCTCGTCGGTGAGGCCTTCCCAAGTTCATAGTTCCCTTGGTGCTTTTGGTCGGTGCAGTTGCCGATGACGGGCGATTTATAGTTGATCAGTATCTTTTGGTGGGCATTGAGGCGGGCTCGGTTGGTGTAATCACGTCGGTGAGGTCTTCGCAAGTTCAATGCCCCCTGGCTGGCGATAGCACGCTAACTTTCGAGAGAGTAAAGCTGGGCGCTTGAAATTTTGCAGAAATACTTTTTATTATATTTAATTCGGTTGGGGTTGTAAATGGGCCAAATCGGTTAATGTTTTGATATAGCTGCCATATAATCCTATCTTGGGTCTTGACTTCTTGAGCCTCAAGAGGGCACAATTCTCGTCCAATTCATCTGAAATTTTGCACATGGTGTTTCAGTATCACTTCCAACAACTGTGCTTAGTATGGTTCAAATCGGTTCATAACTTGATATAGCTGCCATATAAACCGATCTTGGGTCTTGACTTCTTAAGCCTCTAGAGGGCGCAATTCTTATCCTATCGGGAACTTTTAGTGGGCGTCGGTTGTCGGTGCTAGCTTCGAATGATGTTTGCGATAGGTAGCTGGCGTCTTGTTGTCGAACTCCCGCTGTGAGTCGATTGGGAGCAGACCTGGCTGACCTCGGGGTCGTCGTGTTCGACTGGAGTCGGAAAACTGGTCGGATACGGATACGATGACGAAGTCTTATGTTTCGGTGGTAGGGAAAGGCAGGGGCGCTCTATACCTATAGACATATAATTTACATTCGGGATTTCATGTATCGCTGCTACAAAGTCTTCGGGATAAACGATCTTTAGTAGGGGAGCATTTGTGACTACTATTATCTACCGCCGGCAATACTATCTAGAGGCGCAACTAGGTGCGGATGCGAGCTAGGCCCGAATGCAACTGGGTGCGAATAAAAGCTAAGTGCGTATGCGAACTATGAGAGGTTGCGAAATAAGCGCGGATGCAACTAGGTGCGGATGCAGGCTAAAGACCAAAATGCAACTCTACAACCAATGCTGAAAAAGCAACTCGCTTAAGTTAAACAATTTTTAACTTTGACGACCAGGAAAACTACTTCAAGTGTGGCAACACTGAATGGCGTTCGCGTTCAAGCGTCAAAGTTGAAAATTTTTTTAAAAATTTGTGTGCAGGGTTGCGTTTTTGCAACGCGATGTTCAAAACCACAGCTTAACGCTCATTTTGTTTTGGCCTTAAATGCGGATGCGAACTAAGCGCGGATGCAACTGGGTGCGAATACAAGCTAAGTGCGAATGCGAACTAAGCGCGGATGCAACTGAGTGTGGATGCAACTAAGTGCGGATGCGAACTAAGTGCGGGTGCAACTGGGCTGAGGCTTGTAAAGGCTCAAGAAGTCAAATCGGGAGATCGGTTTATATGGGTGCTATATCCGGTTATAGACCGATTTAGACCGTACTTGGCACAGTTGTTGGAAATCGTAACAGAACACCGCTTGCACATTTCCAGCTATATCGGATACAAATTGCGGCTTGTAAAGGTTCAAGATATCAAATCGGGAGATCGGTTTATATGGGAGCTATATCCGGTTGTAGACCGATTGGCACAGTTGTTGGAAGTCATAACAGAACACCGCTTGCACATTTCCAGCTATATCGGATACAAATTGCGGCTTGTAAAGGCTCAAGAAATCGGATAAAAAGTGTGGCTTGTAAAGGTTTAAGAAGTCAAATCAGGAGATCAGTTTATATGGGAGCTATATCCGATTATAGACCGATTTGGACCGTACTTGGCACAGTTGTTGGAAGTCATAACAGAACAAAATTTCAGCCAAATCGGACGACAATTGCGGCTTCCAGGGGCTCAAGAAGTCAATTCGGGAGATCGGTTTATATAAGAGCTATATCTCAATCTGAGCCGATATGGCCCATTTGCAATCCACAATGACCTACACCACTATCGTGATTTTGAAAGACGGACGGACTGACATGGCTAGATCGACTCAGAGCGTCGAGACGATCAGGAAGATATATACTTGATAATACCCTGTGCCACAGTGGTGGAGTAGGGTATAAATAGTCACTTGAAATCTAAAGGAGCGTCTGTCTGTCTGTCCATGTTAATTTGTGTAGAAACTACAGGTCGCAATTTTCATCCAATCGTCTTCAAATTTGTTATGGGAATGTTTTACAGCCTATTGAAATTGGAAAAAATCAATTCAGATTTGGATATAGCTCCCATATATATGTTCGTCCGATTTGCCGTAATACAGCATTAAAATAGTCATTTGTTAGCCCATTCTCTCGAAATTTGGCAGGAAGTATTTTTCTATGACTCAGGATATTAGTGGTGAATTTCATAGAAATCGGTTCAGATTTCGATATAGCTCCCATATATATGTTCGTCCGATTTGCCGTAATACAGCATTAAAATAGTCATTTGTTAATTTATTCTCTCGAAATTTGCCAGGAAGGATTTTCTCATGACTCAAAATAGTAGTGTTGAATTTCATAGAAATCGATTCAGATTTGGATAAAGCTCTCATATATATATTCATCTGATTTGCAGTTATACAGCAATAAAATGGTCATTTGTTAACCGATTCTCTCGAAATTTACCAGGAAGGATTTTCTTATGACTCTCAATATTACTGGTGAATATTATAGAAATCGGTTCAGATTTGGAAATAGCTCCCATATATATTTTCGTCCGATTTGCAGAAATATAGCAATGAAATGGTCATTTGTTAACCGATTCCCTTGAAACTTGGCAGGAAGGATTTTCTTATGACTCCCAATATTACTGGTGAATATTATAGAAATCGGTTCAGATTTGGATATAGCTCCCATATATATGTTCGTCCGATTTGCAGTAATACAGCAATAAAATGGTCATTTGTTAACCGATTCTCTCGAAATTTCGCAGGAAGGATTTTCTTATGATTTAAGATATTAGCGGTGAATTTCATAGAAATCGGTTTAGATTTCGATATAGCTCCCATATATATGTTCGTCCGATTTTCAGTAATACAGCAATGAAATGGTCATTCGTTAACCGATTCTCTTGAAACTTGGCAGGAAGGATTTTCTAATACTTTCGATATTGCTGGTGAATTTCATAAAAATTGGTTCATATTTGGATATAGCTCCCATATATATGTTCGTCCGATTTGCAGAAATACAGCAATAAAATGTTCATTTGTTAACCGATTCTCTTGAAATTTGGCAGTAAGGATTTTCTTGTGACTCGAAATATTAGTGGTTAATTTCATAGAAATCGGTTCTGATTTGGATATAGCTCTCATATATATGTTCGTCGGATTTGCAGAAATACAGCAATTAAATGGTCATTTGCTAACCGATTCTCTCGAAATTTACCAGGAAGTATTTTCCTATGACTCAGGATATTAGTGGAGAATTTCATAGAAATCGGTTTAGATTTGGATATAGCTCCCATATATATCTTCGTCCGATTTGCAATAATACAGCATTAAAATGTTCATTTGTTAACCGTTTCTCTCGAAATTTTCCAGTAAGGATTTTCTTATGACTCAGGATATTAGTGGTGAGTTTCATAGAAATAGGTTCAGATTTGGATATAGCTCCCATATATATGTTCGTCCGATTTGCAGAAATACAGCAATAAAATGGTAATTTGTCAACCGATTCTCTCGCAATTTGCCACTTTCTTGTGACTCAAGATATTTGTGGTGAATTTCATAGAAATCGGTTCAGATTTGGATATAGCTCCCATATATATGTTCGTCCGATTTGCAGCAATAAAATGGTCATTTGTTAACCAATTCTTTCGAAATTTGCCAGGAAGGATTTTCTTATGACTCAGGATATTAGTGGTGAATTTCATAGAAATCGGTTCAGATTTGGATATAGCTCCCATATAGATGTTCGTCCGATTTGCAGAAATACAGCAATAAAATGGTCATTTGTCAACCGATTCTCTTGATTCCCATGACTCTCAATATTACTGGTGAATATTGTAGAAATCGGTTCAGATTTGGATATAGCTCCCATATATATATGTTCGTCCGATTTGCAGTAATACAACAATAAAATAGTCATTTGTTAACCAATTCTCTCGAAATTTGGCAGGAAGGATTTTCTTATGACTCTCAATATTACTGGTGAATATTATAGAAATCGGTTCAGATTTAAATATATCTCCCATATATATGTTCGCCCGATTTGCAGTAATACTGCAATATAATGGTCATTTGTTAACCGATTCTCTCGAAATTTGCCAGGAAGGATTTTCCTATGACTCTCAATATTACTGGTGAATTTCATAGAAATCGGTTTAGATTTCGATATAGCTCCCATATATATGTTCGTCCGATTTGCAGTAATACAGCAATAAAATGGTCATTTATTAACCGATTCTTTCGAAATTTGCCAGGAAGGATTTTCTTATGACTCAAGATATTAGTGGTGAAATTCATAGAAATCGGTTTAGATTTGGATATAGCTCCCATATATATGTTCGTCCGATTTCCAGAAATACAGCAATAAAATAGTAATTTGTTAACGGATTGTCTTCAAATTTGGCAGAAAGGATTTTCTTATGACTCAAAATAGTAGTGGTGAATTTCATAGAAATCGTTTCAGATTTGGATATAGCTCCCATATATATGTTCTTCCGATTTGCAGTAATACAGCAATAAAATGGTCATTTGTTAACCGATTCTCTCGAAATTTGCCAGGAAGGATTTTCTTATGACTCAGGATATTAGTGGTGAATTTCATAGAAATCGGTTTAGATTTCGATATAGCTCCCATATATATGTTCGTCCGATTTGCAGAAATACAGCAATAGAATGGTCATTTGTTAACCGATTTTCTTGAAATTTGGCAGGAAGGATTTTCTTATAACCTTCGATATTCCAGGCGAATTTCATAGAAATCGGTTCAGATTTATATATAGCTCTCATATATATATATAACCCGATTTTCACTTCTGGACCCATTGCAAGCGCATTTTTTAGACCAATCTTCCCTTGTACAACGCTTTCCTCGACAACTTCCACAATATCAACAACGTTTGATCGAAATCGGTTCAGATTTAGATATAGCTCCTATCCATATGTTCGTCACATTTTGGGTAATTTTTTGTCATTTGTCAAGCGTAGTTACTACATTGTGAACATTTTTGCTTTGCTCGAAATTTGATACAGTAATTTTAATAACCTATCTGAATACATTCGGCGAGATCCATCAAAATTGGTTCAGAGTTAGATATAGCCCCCCTTTTGTATTTATAGGGTAGGTGTAAGGTATAGTAAAGTCGGCATCGCCCGACTTTTGCCTTTCTTTACTAGTTTTTGATCTCTTGGGTTGCCCAAAAAGTAATTGCGGATTTTTCATATAGTCGGCGTTGACAAATTTTTTCACAGCTTGTGACTCTGTAATTGCAGTTTTTCTTCTGTCAGTTATCAGCTGTGAATTTTAGCTTGCTTTAGAAGAAAAGTGTAAAAAAAGTATATTTGATTAAAGTTCATTCTAAGTTTTATTAAAAATGCATTTACTTTCTTTTAAAAAATCCGCAATTACTTTTTGGGCAACCCAATAGTTATACCCGTATCGAATATGGTCCATATCCACCTATAGCTTTCACATAGGCCAATTTCTCGATTGAAGGCAATGTGCTCACAAATGCATCTTTTATTATTCGATTATAGACAAAACTTAGAATAGTGAGTAGTTTTAGTCAGATTTTCTCTCCAGCATTTGAAACCAAGCGTGTCCTGCCAAAAATTTGCAAAATGTAAATGTCTAATAATTTATGGCATTTTTTTTTTTATTTTCCAAAGTAATTCCCAAACAAATATCGTCCACTTTTGCACGCAATGGATACGTTTTGGCACATCTGTTTCTTACAACAAAATCCATGGTAATTTTTCATCATCATCATCATCATGGTTGTGTGCAAAGTGTTATCGGCATTGTTACAACCAAGTTTGATCATATTACCTTTCAATAAATGGTCAATAAAAATGAAAATTTAATAAACTCAACTCGTGTATGGGCAAACAACAAAACCTAGACAAATGTGGATGAACGCAATTCCAACGTACGTTGGAAATTTCAAATTCAAACATCAAATAACGATTGCGTTGAATAACAAAGTCTCAAAGGTATTCACCATACCCAAAGTGATTGGAGGACTGGTATGTTCCCCCACCCCATCGCCTTGTGGAAATTCAAGGCGAATCCTTGCAACATCATAGGAAGTAGGAAAAACCCTGAAAGGAAATCTCAAGTAACCTGTAACGTAATGTATGAGATGTGTACGTGTGCGTGCGTGTTGAGTGCGTTTTTAACGAGCTCCCAGGAGTAACATACCATCAAAAACGTTGAAAGTATCTAAAAGAAGAGAAAAAAGCACTGCTTGCTACAGCTAGGCCATGAAAAAGTTTGTGGCTGCAATGGAACATCCCACATTGGGATACGTGATACCCATACCATACCATAAAGTCAACGCCAACGTACCAGAGTAGGTGGCCATATGTTGTGGCCTGAGGGCCTGGGATTGGTCCCAGGGAGAATCACAGTTATTGATAAACTTAAGATAATAAAGATGATGGTTTTTATGAAGTCTGCTGTTGGTTTTTTTTTTTTTTTTTTTGAAAGAACATTCATATTCAACTGCATGGGATTTTTATGGAAATGTTTGAAGTATCTCGACTTTTTCTAAAAAATCAAATCTGATAACTTTGGGAAAAGCTTGTTTGCCACTTTAATTAGTCAAATGCTGGCTCGTTAAAGTAGACATTTTGTTAAAAAATCGTGTCCATGGCTGCTTTTGCTTTTGAAGAGTTCACACTTCAGCCATTTGAAGTGCCCTTTAGTGCAATGTTCATTTGACGAAATGCACGAAAAATGTGCATTCTTCAAATGTGCAACATGAAGTTTTTTTTTTGTTTTTGCTCAATCATCCAACGTCCATGAGGAGTGTGCCGTAGATAAGACTCACATTCACTGTGAGAAACGTGTTGTGAGTTTTTTTTGCAAACCTCTTCAGTGAAGCATGCAATTTTGGTGCAATAATTGTCGCTGCGTTGAGTGGCAATACTTAAATTGTTTTTTTTTTCAAAGTTAGTGCATTTGAGTAGAGATTTTGATTTTTATGTTTAAGATCTGAGGAATCTCAAATCACACACATATATATTTGTATAGAAAATTAGTTTGATTTTGAAATAACGGGGTGACTACTACTACTAAATTTTCCATGAAAATTCCATTCAATGACGACAGGTATGGTCTGACTCGATTCATAGGCTTATATAGCTCCCATGTAAACCTATCTCCCGACTTTGCTTCTTGAGCCCCTACAAGGCCCAATTCTTAATTCAGTTGTCTAAAAAGACTTCTTATATGATCTCCAACTTACAAAGCAAGTATTCCTCGAATCGGTCCATAACCTGATATAAACCTTTTGAATTGACTTCTTTAGTACCTGCAGAAAGCAATTCTTATCCATTTAGTGCTTGACCTCCTATTATCGGTTTAAAGCCCAACCCCGAAGGATGTGGTCTTATGCTCATTAAAGACACATTTAAGATCCGATTTTGCTGAAATTTTCTAGATTGTACCATATATAGCTCTTCATCTATGGCAAATATTTTCCAGATCGATTTATAATTGGATATATATAGCTTCCATATACAGCGCTCTTCTGATTTAGGGCCCTGTACCCATAAAAGGCATATTTATTACCCAATTTCGTTGGAATTTGTCACAAAGAGCTGTGTTGGGCTCCTCGATAGCCATACTGAGTTTATATTTGTATATATTGGATTGCCCAAAAAGTAATTGCGGATTTTTTAAAAGAAAGTAAATGCATTTTTAATAAAACTTAGAATGAACTTCAATCAAATATACTTTTTTTACACTTTTTTTCTAAAGCAAGCTAAAAGTAAAAGCTGATAACTGACAGAAGAAAGAATGCAATTACAGAGTCACAAGCCGTTGAAAAAATTTGTCAACGCCGACTATATGAAAAATCCACAATTACTTTTTGGCCAACCCATAGCTCTCATTTATGGATCTCTTAGTTAAAGGCACTACAACACATTGTTATTGAACACTTCAACAGCACTTTCTGGCAGCGAATTCATTAGGTGCCAAGTAAGGGCTGTACGGCGGACGAGCCAGTCAGTCGAAAAGGCGCAGATTTAAGCCTTTGTGTGAAAGCTCATATTGTCATGGTGAACAATTACTCGTCTTCTCTTGTTTGTTTTTCGAATTTCTTTTTCCGAAGGCTTCAGCCAATCAAATTGAGGCGTACCACCCAAAATTGACCGTCCTATGCAGGGCTGCGGAGTCGGAGTCTTGGAGTTGAATTCGAGCAATTTTGCCTGGAATCGGAGTCGGTCATAGCAGTAAAAAATGTTTCAACCAAAAAAAAAAATTTTAGAAAAAAAGAGTAAGTTCGGCCGGGCCGAATCTTGCGAACCCACTACCATGGATTCTGCAAAACTATGGGAGCTATATCTGGTTATATCCTGATTTGGACCCTACTCGGCACAGTTTTTGAGAGTCATAACCTTCAGACAATTTCAGCCCGATTGGACAAAAATTGCAGATTCCAGGAGCTCAAGAAGTCAAATCGGGAGATCGGTTTGTATGGAAGCTATATCAGGATATTGACCGACTTCGACTGTACTTAGCACAGTTGTTGAAAATTATATCGGAACACTACGCGGAAAATTTCAGCCAAATTGGGCAATACGTGCGGCTTGTAAGGGCTTAAGAAGTCAAATCGGGAGATCGGTTTATATGCGAGCTATATAGGGTTCTTGACCGATTTGGATGGTACAGTTACAGTTGTTGGAAGTCATAACGGATTACTCTGTGCAAAATTTCAGCCAAATCGGACAAAAATTCCAGGGGCTCAAGAAGTCAAGTCGGGAGATCGGTTTATATGAGAGCTATATCTAAATCTGAACCGATATGGCCCATTTGTAATTCCCAACGACCTACATCAAAATAAAGTATCTGTGGGAAATTTAAAGTGTCTGCCTTAGCGCATTCGACTGCTATCGTGATTTCGACAGACGGACGGACGGACCCATGTCTGTCCACTCCTAGATCGACTTAGAATGTCGAGACGATCCAGAAAATAGATACTTTACGAGGTCCTAGATAAATATTTCAAGGTGTTACAAACGGAATGACTAGATTAGAATACTCCCATCCTATGGTTGTGAGTATAAAAATGTTAAAAATGTTGCTATTATTTTTAAGTAAAAATGCAAATTTGCCCATGAACTTTTCACATATCAATGAGTGATGTCCGACTCAAGTTTATGCTCAATGATAAGGAGCCTCCTTTTTATAGCTGAGTCCGAATGGCGTGCCGCAGTGCGACACCTCTTTGCCATACCATTTTTTCAAATGGCATAGTACCATTAGGATGGAAAAACCACCGGCGACAATTTTTTCGGATGTTCCCGTCAGGCTTCGAGCTTCGAGATTTTTTATAAAAGGTCATTTTTTAAGAGTTTGAGTTGAATCGACTGTACGGTTCATATAATTTAACGTTTGAAGATTATTTCATGCAAATGAGCTTCAATTGACGCATTGGAAGACAACATTGAAGCATTAATTCGTGAGATACCGGTCGAAATGTTAGAAATTAGACTAAGGTCAAGACTGCGTCTCAAATGGTCCATCCGCCTAGTCCAATTTGGGCATTCGAAATGACAAAATGAATATACGTCGATCCGAAAGGCTTGGGGTTAACCAATTTTATTGACGGCAGTCCTCTGGCCTTCAATGCCTAATCGTCTGTTCTTTCATTCCCCCTTATTCCGCTATAGCATTATATTATCCTAACGATGCACTTTTTCCTCATCGCAGTCCACCCGACTACTATGGCATGAGTAAGAATTGGTGTAGAGCCACTGGACTATCCTTGGATTCAAACCCCATTTCGAGTCTAGGAACTGTCTACGTGGTGTCCAAAATCTGTGAGCCTTCTTAGTACACTCCTGAATTCAGTTTTCTGTCCAATATCACTCGTAAGTATTTGACCTTGACAGATATCGAAATCGTTCTATTGAGGAAACGTGGTGCATCCAATTGGCCCACCCTCGTCTTTCGCGTGAACAGACCGATTTTGGTCTTCTCTGGGTTAACATTGAGACCCCAAGGTCAAACCCTGATTTGGACTACTAACCCTTAGTAGTATTATAACACCGTCTGCAGAACAGACGGGTTCAAAACCCTCCTCAGTCATCATCCGTAATAGGTAATTTATGGAGGAGTGGCGATAAAGTGCCAACCTGTGGCGTGCCCTGTCCACTTCCTTTATTATGTCATGGGACCCACAATTTATCCAGCTTTTCCTAAGCATATGGTTTATCCAGTCTTAAAGGACCCGGTCCAACCGATACTGGTCTAAGGATTGGATCAGTGTGTCGGTCCGCACATTGTTAAAAGCCCCCTCGATGTCAATGCATACCGCCAGTAAGTACGTCTTGGCATCCAAGGATTCTTCTATTTTATGCACAACCTTGTGCAGGGCAGTCTCCACCGACCTTCCATTGACATAAGCATGCTGTTTGTATTTGACCAGTTTGCTGGGTGTACTACTCTCTATGATGGTATCTACAATGTGTTCCGTGGTTTTTAGTAGAAAGGACGTACGGCTTATAGGTCTGTAGACCTTTGGTGTAGCGTAACTTGCTTTGCCGGGTTTGGGTATAAACACCACCTTTGTCTCTTGCCAGACTTTCGGAGTATATGCAAGCCCTAGCCAAGCTGTGAAAATTGTTGCCAAATGGGCTGCCAGATAGTCGGGCACCTTGAGATATTTTTCATCGTCTTCACATTAGCTATGTCCGTCCGTCAGGCGAAATAACGTTAGCGATTGTACGAATAAATCTATCCACTTAAATTGTTGCACTTCAGTTTGATGTTGGTGGTAGGAGTTTTGTAAATGGGCCATATCGGTTAAGGATTGGGTAGAGACTCCATTTAAACCGATCCTTCAATATGAGGTCACACTCTCATGACTTGACTTCTTGAACACCTGCAGGAAGCAATTTTTATCCATTTATTGGTTAAACTCTCATTATCCTTTTTATACCCATCCCCGAAGGATGGTGGTCTTAGTCCCATTAAAGCCGTATTACTGATCCGATTTCGTTGAAATTTGGCACAGTCCAGTTAAATGCACTGGCAGGCCAGTTTGGCTCATTGTGATACACCAGAAAGAAAGAGAAGAGAAAGAATATGTGAAACCTCGGACCATCTCCTGATTTCATACACTAACAATTGGAAGAATGGTAAACGGGAGCGGGGGTGTAGTGCCCATCCTTCACGCAAGCACGTAAAGGGTGATTTTTTTGAGGTTAGGATTTTCATGCATTAGTATTTGACAGATCACGTGGGATTTCAGACATGGTGTCAAAGAGAAAGATGCTCAGTATGCATATAGACATCATATAGAATAGACTTACTAACGAGCAACGCTTGAAAATCATTGAATTTTATTACCAAAATCAGTGTTCGGTTCGAAATGTGTTCATTCACCGTAACGTTGCGTCCAACAGCATCTTTGAAAAAATACGGTCCAATGATTCCACCAGCGTACAAACCACACCAAACAGTGCATTTTTCGGGATGCATGGGCAGTTCTTGAACGGCTTCTGGTTGCTCTTCACTCCAAATGCGGCAATTTTGCTTATTTACGTAGCCATTCAACCAGAAATGAGCCTCATCGCTGAACAAAATTTGTCAAAATTTGAACACATTTCGAACCGAACACTGATTTTGGTAATAAAATTCAATGATTTGCAAGCGTTGCTCGTTAGTAAGTCTATTCATGATGAAATGTCAAAGCATACTGAGCATCTTTCTCTTTGACACCATGTCTGAAATCCCACGTGATCTGTCAAATACTAATGCATGAAAATCCTAACCTCAAAAAAATCACCCTTTATATACTTTCGCCGAATCTTATCACACTCTCCGCCGGAAACATTCCGTTTCCGTTCGCAAATCTCAGGAGACCTTCCAGATGTACGTCCGCAAGATCGTCCGCCTCTTCATTCCCCATGAATCCGGAGCCTATTTCGGTACTCCAAACAATCCGCCACACTCCTCGACCTCACCGTCGTTGAACCCAAGGCGCTGAGTGCCGCCATACTGTACACATAAATCCTGACTTTTGAGGGCTGTATATCTCTTATTAGAATTTCTCTTGCGGCTACTGTATTGGTAAAGACCTCTACCGTTAAAGCCGTACAATCGTCCGGTAGTCTCAGAGACGTACCGGTGTTGAGTGCGTCGTAGTAGACACCCAATTTAGTCTCTGATTTCATCTTTGAGCTATCAGTGAAGATTCAGGTCTCACCCTCCTCAAACATAGCATTCGCCCTCCATTAGTCCCTAATGGGAAAACGTATCCTGTCTTAATCCAAATCAGTACCGGTGCCAGATAGTCGGAGATCCTCCTCAGTTTACCCTCTGCATCAATGGCATTCAGGATAGAACTGTAGCCCCACCTGTAGTGCTTCAACAGCAACTGTTTGTCACAAGCTTTATAAAGGGTGATTTTATAGCTTTTATCTTTTTGGCAACACTGGTTTAAACAGCTCACGTACGTTTCTTGTTTTGTTTCACCGTCAAACATCAATGGGTACGTCGATTTTAGAGTGAAGATCATCCAGAAGCATTCAAAGAGGTACTAATGCATTCAGAAAAAGTCACAGTTTGGTGCGGTTTATGGGCTGGTGGCATCATTGGACCGTACTTCTTCAAAGATGATGCGAATTCTAACATAACTGTGAATGGTGAGCGCTACCGTGAGATGATATCCAATTTTTTTTTTTGCCCAAAATGCAAGAGCTTGATTTGCATGACATATGGTTTCAACAAGACGGTACCACATGCCACACAGCGGTGAACATTTTATTTCACGTTCGAGACCGGTCAAGTGGCCGCCTAAATCGTGCGATTTAACGTCTTTAGACCATCTTTTATGGGGCTGTGTTGAAGCTAATGTCCTTACAGACAAGCCCGCTTCAATTGACTTCAATTCAATTGGAAGACAACATTGAAGCACTTATTCGTGAGATGCCGGCCGAAATGTTGGAAAGAGTGCGCCAAAATTGGACTAAGCGGATGGACCATTTGAGGCCCAGTCACGGTTAACATTTGCATAAAATAATCTTCAAACATTAAATTATATAGACCGTACTATCGATTCAAAAAAAGATTTCTTGAATTTTTCTGAATTTAATGCGTTTTTTTTTTTTGAAAAACTTTCCTATAGCTCTTAAAAATCATCCTTTATCTATAACCCGTTCCCTGATTCGGTTATAAAAAGAAGGGGAATTGCCCCTATGGCATACAACCGAGCCCGTGGATAAAATGTAATCAAAAAGTGATTCAACCCTATTGTAGGTATCCGTGGTTTCCCATAGACTGTGGTGTGCATCGGCATCGTCCCCTAGAACAAGGTCATGTCCCTTATTCTCGCACCAGCTGACCAAGGTCCATACTGTATCCGTAGACGGTTGTCTTCATCGTACGATAGATGCATGCAGGCCTGAGCCAGCAATGGTTTGCTCGGCCTCACCAAGGCTACTACCGTTAAGTTGTCATCGCTCAAACGAGAGATCAGAGTTAGGTTCGAATCCATACAGGCCACGATACAGCTTCTAATCTTTCCTTATGCTGGGGGAGAGATGAAATTCGGATTGCATGATCTGAGTCCACGAACCTGGTTACCATGTAACCGCGGTTCCTGACGTAAGTTAGTGTCGACCCTCCACAGGCAACCCATGTCCCCTAGCTTCCAAGGGGCATTATCGAAAATTAAGACCATTCTTACCCCTTTTAAGTCGCACCAAGCGAGTACTTAAGGAGTGATTATGATTCTCAAGCATCACTGATTCAGAGATACTTGTCATTAACTTTGTCCTTCGCTCGTTTCCTTACCATCGTTCAGTCTTCCGCTAGAAGATGTTTGTTCTGCCCTTTAAGCAGCCAAAGAATGGCTTTATCCTTAAATACAGAAGGAAAAATCCACACCGTGGGGGATTTGACCAATCGGGACCAGCTCTATCTTCAAGCCAGACCAAAGTGAGTCAAGGCCACTGATGCAGGTCGAAAAAAACCCAATGTTTTCACATTTGCTCATCCAAAGACCTTAACATCCTGTTACTACTTAGTGCCATCGAAAGTAGCGAGGGAGTCATCCTCGTCGTTTCCAATAGCTTCCGGTAGAGCTCGGAGAATCTTCTCTTCGATCATCAGCCATCTTTCCGTTGATAGCCAGCCTTCTGGGTTGCTCCGAAATATTCGTCCAAGACCCCATAAAGAACATATATATTTTTGATCCTCTCGACGTTCTGAGTGGATCTAGACATGTCCGTCCGTCTGTCGAAATCACGATAGCGGCCGAACGCTTAAAACTAGCCACTTGAAATTTTGCACATATCGGTTCAGTTTTAGATATAGCTTCCATATAAACCGATCTCCCGAATCGACTTCTTGAGCCCTTGGAGGCCGCAATTTTTGCACGATTTGACTGAAATTTTGCACATAGCATTCCGTTATGACATTCAAGAACTGTGCCAAGTACGGTTCAATTCGGACTATAATCTGATATAGCTCCCTTATCAACCGATTGCCCGATTTGACTTCTTGAGCCCCTATAAGCCTCAATTTTCATCCGATTTGGTTGAAATTTTGCACATAGTGCTCTGTTATGACTTCCAATAACTGTACCAATTTTTCAGCAGTATTTGAGATAGCTCCCATATAAACCGAGTCGAATTTTTGGGTCCCTGGAAGCCGCATTTTTTATCCGATTTCGCTGAAATTTAGCATATAGTGTTAGTTAGTGTCTGTTATGACTCTCAACAACTGTGCCAAGTACGGTCCATATCGGTCAATAACCAGATATAGCTCCCATATTTTGGGAGAATCAATGATGGTGGCCGGCCGAACTTAGCACGTTTTTACTTGTTTACCCTTAATCTGATTATCGGGCATTTTCTAGTTGGGGCTACATTTTCCGATAGCGGTACCAAAAATATTCAC
Organism: Stomoxys calcitrans; assembly: GCF_963082655.1. Lineage (NCBI taxonomy): Eukaryota > Metazoa > Arthropoda > Insecta > Diptera > Muscidae > Stomoxys > Stomoxys calcitrans. The sequence continues at coordinate 60,227,498 of NC_081553.1, read as the reverse complement.
TTTTTTATCTAGGCATTCAAGTTTCATAGAACGATTCTAATGTCATGAACGGGGTAGCGTTTATGTGATCTGTTTCTCATATCTTTAAAACACAAGTGGTTTCAGTCTCCAACTTATCACAAATCCAAAATTAAACTCATGTCTCCTACCAAGGGAGCTAAAATAAAACGCATTACCTGTCGATGTCGTTGTGAGGCCTCCCCCTATCCATCGCACTTGCAATAAGGCGGCAATTTTGGCCTTCTACTTATCCAGGGTACAGCGTATACCGAAGCTTTCACTTAAAGAGTTTGCATATTTCAGGTACATATTCGCAAATAATGATATCCACTTCGTTGCTTACCTTTGACGGGTGTTAGGGGCAGCTACCCAAGCTGTCACCGCGGCAAAGTTAGTGTCCACGATTGAGGGATGGGCCGAAAATTTGCCTGATCTTTTCCTTATTTTAGCCTCATCTCCTACTACACCCCTGATACCAAAACCTGATGTTCCAAATCTAAAACCAATTCCATATTCCCCAACACACCTTTATGTAAGAATGGCATCTCAATGCCGAAAATCAATTGCATCAATTGCTTAAAAGCTCAATTCCCCGTGTAAAAGGTTCATTAGCGCAATGGCAGAGGAAAAAGACGACAACAACAACAATGAGAGAAACCACTGCAACACAAGCTGTGCATTTTAAAGTGAAATGCATTTTGAAAAGTCACTCGAAAATGCAAATAATGCATGCCGACATGTTGTCTACATAACTGCAATGACAGTGAAACGACAAAAAACATTAACACCGCGAATTTGGTCGCAAGGTGCTCATCGTCAAAGATGCGCAACGTTGTGGTAAGCGGCGGCGGCATTAACAAAATACGGTCGAATGCCATACCAATACCATTAAGAAAACAAAGGCAACAGATACAGTGGCTCACAGAAGGAAAAGCGAGACGAGAGAATTTTCGAAATTAAACTAAAAATTGAGAAAGAAAATACTTGGGGCTAATTTAAAAGAGAAAAAAAAATTGTTTGTACCCTCCACCATAGGATTGGGGCATATTAATTTCGTCATTCTGTTTGTAACACCTCGAAATATGCGTCTAAGACCCCATAAAGTAGATATATTCTTGATCGTCGTGACATTTTAAGTCGAACTAGCCATGTCCGTCCGTCTGTCCGTCCGTCAGTCCGTCCGTCAGTCCGTCTGTCCGTCCATCTGTCCGTCCGTCTGTCTGTCCGTCAGTCCATCCGTCCGTCCATTTGTCCGTCCGTCCGTCCATCTGTCCGTCCGTTTGTCCGTCCGTTTGTCTGTCTGTCCGTCCGTTTGTCTGTCTGTCCGTCTGTCTGTTCGTCCGTCTGTCTGTCTGTCCGTCCGTCTGTCTGTCCGTCCGTCTGTCTGTCGAAAGCACGCTAACTTTTGAAGGAGTAAAGCTAGCCGCTTGAAGTTTATTAGGGTAGGTCGGTTGGGATTGTAAATGGGCCATATCGGTCCATGTTTTGATATAGCTGCCATATAAACCGATCTTGGGTGTTGACTTTTTGAGCCTCTAGAGGGCGCAATTCTCGTCCGATTTGACTGAAATTTTGCATGTAGTGTTCCGAAATCACTTCCAACAACTGAGCTAAGTATGGTTCGAATCGGTTCATAACACGATATAGCTGCCATACAAACCGATCTTGGGTCTAGACTTCTTGAGCTTTTAGAAGGCGCAATTCTTATCCGATTTGGCTGTAATTTTGCACGTGGTTTTTTCGTATCACTTCCAACATTTGTGCGAAATATAGTCCAAATCGGTTTATAACCTGATATAGCTGCCATACTAACCGATCTTGGGTCTTGACTTCTTGAGCCTCTAGAGGGCGAACTTCTCATCCGATTTGACGGAAATTTCGCACGTAGTATTCTGATATCATTTCCAAAAACGGTGCTAAGTATGGTTCGAATCGGTTCATATCCTGATATAGCTGCCATACAAACCGATCTTGGGTCTTGACTTCTTGAGCTTTTAGAAGGCGCAATTTTTAACCGATTTGGCTGTTATTTTGCACGTGGTGTTTGGGTAGCACTTCCAACATTTGTGTGAAGCTTGGTCCAAATTGGTTCATAACCTGATATAGCTGCCATATAAACCGATCTTGGGTCTTGATTTCTTGAGCTTCTAGAGGGCGCGATTCTCGTCCGATTTGACGGAAATTTCGCACGTAGTATTCTGATATCATTTCCAAAAACAGTGCTAAGTATGGTTCGAATCGGTTCATATCCTGATATAGATGCCATATAAACCGATCTTGGGTCTTGACTTCTTGAGCCTCTAGAGGGCGCAATTCTTATCCGATTTGGCTGTAATTTTGCACATAGTGTTCTGATATCATTTCCAAGGGCTTAGCTGAGTATGGTTCGAATCGGTTCATAACCTGATATAGCTGACATACAAACCGATCTTGGGTCTTGACTTCTTGAGCCTCTAGAGGCCGAAATTCTCATCCGATTTGACGGAAAATTTGCACGTAGTGTTCTGATATCATTTCCAAAAACGGTGCTAAGTTTGGTCCAAATCGGTTCATATCCTGATATAGATGCCATATAAACCGATCTTGGGTCTTGACTTCTTCAGCTTTTAGAAGGCGCAATTCTTATCCGATTTGGCTGTAATTTTCCACATCGCGTCTGGGTATGACTTCCAACATTTGTGCGAAGTTTGGTCCAAATTGGTTCATAACCTGATATAGCTGCCATACAAACCGATCTTGGGTCTTGACTTCTTGAGCTTCTAGAGGGCGCAATTCTCCTCCGATTTGACTGAAATTTTGCACGCAATGTTCTGATATCACTCCCAAAAACGGTGCCAAGTATGGTCCAAATCGGTACATAACCTGATATAGCTGTCATATAAACCGATCTTGGGTCTTGACTTCTTGAGCTTTTAGAGGGCGCAATTCTCTTCCGATTTGACTGAAATTTTGCACGCAATGTTCTGATGTCACTCCCAAATACGGTGCCAAGTATGGTTCGACTCGGTTCATAACCTGATATAGCTGCCATACAAACCGATCTTGGGTCTTGACTTCTTTAGCCTCTAGAGGGCGCAATTCTCATCCGATTTGGCTGTAATTTTGCATGTGGTGTTTTCGTATGACTTCCAACATTTGTGCGAAGTATGGTGAGCTTTTAGAGGGCGCAATTCTCTTCCGATTTGACTGAAATTTTGCACGCAATGTTCTGATATCACTCCCAAAAACGGTGCCAAGTATGGTCCAAATCGGTCCATAACCTGATATAGCTGCCATATAAACCGATCTTGGGTCTTGACATCTTGAGCCTCTAGAGGGCACAATTCTCATCCGATTTGAATGAAGTTTTGCACGTAGTGTTCTAAAATCTCTTCCAACAACTGAGCCAAGTTTGGTTTGAATCGGTTCATAACAAGATACAGCTGCCATACAAACCGATCTTGGGTCTTGACTTCTTGAGCTTTTAGAAGGCGCAATTTTTAACCGATTTGGCTGTAATTTTGCACGTGGTGTTTGGGTATCATTTCCAACATTTGTGCGAAGTTTGGTCCAAATCGGTTCATAACCTGATATAGCTGCCATATAAACCGATCTTATGTCTTGACTTCTTGAGCCTCTAGAGGGCGCAATTCTCGTCCGATTTGACGGAAATTTCGCACGTAGTATTCTGATATCTTTTCCAAAAACGGTGCTAAGTATGGTTCGAATCGGTTCATAACCAGATATAGCTGTCATATAAACCGATCTTGGGTCTTGGCTTCTTGAGCCTCTAGAGGGCGCAATTCTCTTCCGATTTGACTCAAATTTTGCACGCAATGTTCTGATATCACTTCCAACGGCTGAGCTAAGTATGGTTTGAATCGGTCCATAACCTGATATAGCTGCCATATAAACCGATCTTGGGTCTTGACATCTTGAGCCTCTAGAGGGCACAATTCTTATCCGATTTGGCCCAAATTTTGTACAGCGGCTTCTCCCATGGCCTTCAATATACGTGTGCAATATGGTCTGAATCGATTTATAGCTTGATATAGCTCCCACATAAACCCATCCACCGATTTTTCTTCTATAACTTGATTGAGCTCCTCTTCCTCCGTCCATATTCATTGTTCTTTGTTTGCCTACAAAGAGATACTGCGCAAAGAACTCAACAGATGCTATCCATGGTGGAGGGTATATAAGATTCGGCCCGCCACGCTCTTACTTGTTTTTTTTTTTTTTTTGCAAATTTTCATTTCTGAGCCACTGTTCAATGTCATCGGAGACGCACGCAAAATATCAACAATTTGTGGATGGCGTCAACCTAAATTGAAGTCATACTAAAAATAATCCTTCAAACTTTGGCGAAATGCAAAATCCCACCACAGCAAGACAATGGCAAAAGAAAATTCAAATGGAAACGCCATGCCAAGAATTGTGAAAATTTGAAATCTCAGCCGAGATAATGTAACACTGCTCTTCCTCCTCAATGAACAGCAAGAAAATTAGCCAACAGCCATTGGGCCACAGAGACCCCGAACAACGAATGTCACTCATTCCGCCTAGGTAGCTAGCAATGAAGAAAAACTTTGCTGTTCTTGTTGCTATTATTGTTGTTGTTGTTGTCGCCTATCGATAGGTGTCAATTGGCACATTTGAGATGGCGATACGATACGTTGCGCTGCCTGCTATATCATGTGCCGGATCTCTTAACATTGTAAATGTTGACGAGCCAACCAACCAGCTAGCCAGCTAGCCAGCCAGCCATCCAACCTCGATCTCACATATCATCGATGATCGCTATGTTAAGGGCCATGCCCACAAAACGTCTGTCTTGTTGGCGTCTCAAATCTTTGGTGAAATGTTATGCTGCGTCTGCCATAGAATTCCGCCGTGCGTGCGTGCGTGCGTGCGTCTCTGTGCTGTGTTATGATGTCGCGTACGAATTTAACGGGGCAACGGATAAGTGGCGTCTCTTTGCCACTTGATCATAGTGTCGATGTCTTAGTGGTTTGCGATCACCGCACCAAATATGATGATTTTAATGCTGTTGATGACCATTATCATCACAATCATCAACACCAAGTAGAACTTTTTTTTCTATGGTGTGTGAGATTTGTTTTTGTTTTGGGCGCATTGTATGTTTTCAAATCAATTTGTTTTATAATTTGAAAGCGAACTAATTTTCAATTAATTCGTTGAAATTTGTAAATGTTATGCTTGCCTATGGAATTGAAATTGAAAATTTGAAGGCACAGTGGTTTAAGGTGCGTTAGAAAGTGAAATAGGTCTGTATGTGGAAGAATGACAGAGGACTTCTCAATAAGACGCAAGCCACATGGTTACTAAAGATCCGGGACATCTATAGTGCTGAGTTAAGAAAATACAAGGGTAAATCCTGGATGATCCCGGCCGACACAGGATAACTATGAGCACCACACAGACTGGAACTTTGAACTCCGACTTGTGTGGTGTCCATCGTTATCACGAGAAGGCGGATGGTGGAAAGCTCCATTTTTATGCGGAGTAGCTGCAAATGCGTCCGCGGGCTTCCAGCGATTTTCGAGTGGAGAGTCTCAGTGAGGAGTCAGGTGGCACTGGCTCTTAATTAAATAGGCGAACGTCGGATCTCGAAGCCAGCGGCTCGCCACAACGGGGGATACATGTGCAATCCCACAAAAGCCATGCGGTTGGGGCGCTGGGCCAGTAACCCGCCCCCGGAAAACTATGAGAAACAAACCGCCCTCCAACCGAACATTTTGGGTCAAATTTGTATACGAACTTCGTATTCTACTCTTAAATATATTTTATTTAATACCCATATTGCCTAAAGGGTGGGCGACACCCCCGAACACTTGGAGTAATTTTTTATACCAAGTTCATACTCTACTCTTAAATACCTGTTATTTTATAGCCGTAAAGCGGTGAAAGAGTCCTGTTGGGGTTTTTTTTTGGGGGTGGGGGACACCCTCGAACACTTGGAGTGAAATTTTTATACCAAGTTCATATTCCACTCTTAATTACCTATTATTTGATAGCCATATTGCTTAAAGCGGTGAAAGAGTCCTGTTGGGGGTGTTTTTTGGGGGTGGGGGACCCCCGAACACTTTGGGCCAAATTTGTATAGCAAGTTCGTACTTTACTCTTAAATACCTTTCATTTGATACCCATATTGTCCCAATCGGCAAACATGTCCCTCCGGGTGGGTTTTGGGATGGGGCGTCCCCCTAGATTATATGACCCTAAAATTTTATACCAATTTCGTATTTTTGTAGTATCACAAGGTGACATTTAACACTTCGCTTAAATCGGTGCAGCCCTCTCCGAGAGATCTGACGTGTTTGAAAATTGGGGTAAGGGGGAGGGTCCTCCCCCCCTTCGGATATCAAAAAATGAATATATAATAGAAGAAAACGGTGGTGGTCCTACATCTTACCACAAGCTTCAAACCATTCGAGCTATTAACATTGTAAATCGGAACAGGCCATATAGGTAAATGGCACAATGTAAGGTTCAAATTCAATGCTAGAATGGATATTCAATGGTTTGGAATAATAAAAAGGCAAACACAAATGCGGTATAAATTTTGATGTAATTAATGTAGAGCTTTAAAACTTTGCAATCCATAGGAAAATTGGAATACGTTTTCAATTGAAATGAAGCAGAAGTTTCCAAATTTGGAGTACTCATCTCGCGTTATAAAGACAAAATTTTCTCCCAAGGCAAATTTTTTTCAAAGACAAAATTTTTCATTAAATTTTCGTATACAGAAATTTTCAATAAATTCTTTAAAAAATTTTGTCTTTGGCAAAAGTTGCCCTTAACATGACATTTATTTAAGATCACTGTTCCCAGCACATTAGCTACACCCCAAGCTAATGCCTCAAACATTAGCACGTTGCCTAGGTTGCATTGGTAGCCTAAATTTCAAAATTGGCCTTTTTCATCTTCTTTCAAATGGTTTTGCATAATTTTTTTGTTTTTGGTTCTCCATTCGAATTCACGAAATGCATTTCCGCACAGTAAATTTCAAAATATTTATATTATTTTTGATATTCTGACAAAGGAAAAGCAAAACCAAAAACAAAAACTATGAATTTGTAGTATTCTTGTAATAGTTGCACTACGCCTGGGCAACGAAAATTCGCATTGACTCATAACGTATGCGTGGCTTTTTTTGTGTAAAACTCTGGGATTTTCACCGCCAAAGCATATAACGCTCAGATTACGTGTTCCTGCTCACGTTAATTGGCGACCAGTTGCCTGTCTAAGAAATTTTGTCGATAATTTTTTTTTTGGTAGCCTTTCCCCCAACCAAAAAAAAAAAATTTGCCATTGCTTTCTTGATATTTTCGCTTATGTTTGGTTGGTAAAATATTTTGCCCCCTAAGTTGTTAAATTTGTCGAATTTTCCAATTTGACGTGTGCCAACATACAATCTTAATTAGCTTTAAAATCAGATATATTGGAAATGTAGTTGAGAGGCTTTTTCGGCTTAGTTGTCATTAGAGTGAGCTTTTCTGCTTAAAGAAGGCCACCGTAGCGCAGAGCTTAGCATGTCCGTCTGTCTATAACCCTGAACGTTTGGTTTCCAATCCTGGAAACAACATCACAAAAAAATGTTCAGTGGTCGTTATAACCTCGTAATGGTGGGAACATTTGTGACGTACATTACCATGTAAAAACCTCTCCCAAAGAGGAGTCGCCCTGCGGCACGCCATTCGGACTCGGCTATAAAAAGGAGGGTCCTTATCATTGAACTTGAACTTGAGTTGGATAGTATTCATTGTTATGTGAGAAATTTGCGGAAAGCTCGCTTTGTCCGACACTCGCCCATGGGGGTCACTACGACACTCTCCCATGGGTGAGTATATAACAGCTCTACTCCACGGTCTGAAGTGGAAGATTAATGCTAACCAAGTATTCTATTGTTTTGGAATTTTCCTCAACACTTGATCTCTTGGGTGCGACAGAGCTGTATAAGTGATGGATAAAAGAGAGTGCTGTTATTGCAGCAACATTTTCATGTGAAGGTGGTGATCCTCTTCAAGCTCCTGTAGCAAGCTCGCTACGGTCCAAAGGAATGATCGCCGCGGAAACAGAGTGGCCATTGGTTATTTAAAGGCGCCAATAACTCGCCTTGTCGTATCGAGCATCATAGGCACTCAGTATTTGTGCAAGAGCCTGTATCGCCCGACCTCTCATCAGTCGGAGTAGAATGATAGACATTAGGAAGGTGAATGGATGGTAGAAAGGTGATGGACGGTTGAAGCGATGAGACGGAGGATGGATGAGTAGTTCATAGACTGCATCGAAAAGGTCGGTCATAGACTGCATCGAAAAGAAAGTGTTGAAGTCTTCGAAGCTGGTGGTGTGGATGTGAGTGCAGAAGTTATGATGGATTGAATGTTTTCCGTACGGTGTCGCTGCTATTCCTTGCGAAAAACTGAATGTATACCATGTTGTGTTGATGTTTCGGTGGCATTCCTGTTTTTGTGGATTCTTGTGCTGAGTCATTTTGGTTTATGCCACCTGATTTCTGATAGATTCTAAATGAGGTGATGCTACGGAGTGGTTTCATGCATCATCCCATTAGGTTATTAAACCTTAACTGTTTGGAGTTCAACTGGAAGTAGTTGTCCGACGTGGTCGGACCAGAGTCCTTAATCTGATGCCATGGGAGTTAGGAGACCCTGGAACTTCGGTTTCAGCCTGCCTATGGTGAGGTCCCAGTTGGAAGCAACGTAGTGGCTGTGGTTTAGACCTACAATCGCAGGAAGGGCATTTCGGTGCCCGGTGAGCTTTTGGAACTGTTTGGAGTTCAACTGGAAGTAGTTGGACTACGTGGTCGGACCACAGTCCTTAATCTGACCTTGGGAGTTTGGAGTCCCTGAAACATCGGCTTCAGCCTGAGGCCCCAGTTGGAAGCAACGTAGTGGCTGTGGGTTAGACCTACAATCGCAGGAAGGGCATTTCGATGCTCGGTGTGCTTTTGGAACTGTTTGGAGTTCAACTGGAAGTAGTTGGACAACGTGGTCGATCCAGAGTCCCTTAATCTGATACGCCGGGAGTTAGGAGCCCCTGAAACATCGGCTTCAGTCTGACTATTGTGAGGCCCCAGTTGGAAGCAACGTAGTGGCCCTTCGCAGGAAGGGCATTTCGATGCTCGGTGTGGGTTGAATGTAATCAACCGGGTACCATATCCCATAGATCAGAAGAAATTTTAGATTGGAAAAGATCACGTCCAAACAATGTGGTATCGAATTGATACGCATGCTGGCTTCGGTCATGCTGCACAGTGGGACAAAATAAAAAAAAAAAAATTAAAAAGTATGCCGTGTGAGAACTGGTAGAGATATTTCTTTGAATAAAGAAAGGGTAAGAGCTGGTGTTATTGAGATTGTGTGCAAAATTTCGAGGCCCTAGGTTGTTCGGGCGCTTTTTGTCAGGGGTCTCCGATATTTCGAACATTTTATGGAGATGCCAAATCTTCATTTGATGTCCGATTTTTAAAATTTTTGCAGGCAAAAATGTCCTTAAAATATGAAAAAAAAAAATCTTCTCGAATTTTCTACCAAATTCCCCAAAATACCCCTTTTGGGCAAAGATAGTTTCGTAATAGGCATTTTTTAGTAAATTTCGAAGTGATATTTCTACCCGTTCTCATACGGCATATTTTTTTCGATTTTATCCATCTTCTCTCCATCTTAGACGCATTATATTCCCCCGGGGTTAAGAGGCCCGCAGGATTAAGCCAACAAGCGAGGTAGGACTTCTCTCGCACTGTTACGCCGAGGAAATTTACCTGCTTTACTTTTCAAACGAAAGCCAACCAGACAGAACCTGATCATTTGATATCAAATCTTGACTAAATTTTCAATTAAAATTCGGTTCTTTTTATACCCTTCACCATTGTATGGAAGATATACTAACGTCGCTATTCGGATGTAACACCTCGAAATATTGATCTGAGACCCCAAAAATTATATATATTCTTGATCGTCTTGACCTTTTTGGTCAATCCAGCCGTGTCCGTCCGTATGTCTGTGGAAAGCACGCTTTCGAAGGATTAAAGCTAGGCGCTTGAAATTTTGCACAAATACTTCCTAGTAGCGAAGGTCGGTTGGGATTGTAAATGGGTTACATCGGTCTATATTAAGATATAGCTCCCAAATAACCAGATTTCCAGATTTTACTTCTTATGGCTCTAGAGGGCGCTATTCTTATCCGTTTTTGCCGAAGCATACTTATAAGAAGTATTTGTGCAAAATTTCAAGGGCCTACCTTTATTTCATCGAATTTTAGCGTATTTTCGGCAGACGGGCAGACAGATGGACAGACAGACAGATGGACGAACAGACAGACGGACGGACGGACAGACGGACGGACGGACAGACGGACGGACGGACGGACAGACAGACGGACGGAAAGACATGGCTACATAGACTTAGAATGTCAAGTCGATCAAGGATATTTCGACTTTGTGGGGTTTCATATCAATATTTCCATGTTTTACAAATGAATTGGCGAAATTAGAAAACCCCTATCTTATGGTGGAGGGTATAGAAATGGGTGTAAAATTTACCTCCACATCACGAAGTACGCAAAAAATTTCATCTCACTGGATAAAGGTTAAGATAGATCCATACACGTTTCTTTTTTTTACACCCTACACCATAGGATGGGAGTATAAAAACTTAGCTATTCCGTTTGTAGCACCTCGAAATATTGATCTAAAACATCATAAAGAATATGTATTCTTGATAGTCTTTAAGTCGATCTAGCCATGTCCGTTTGTCTGTCTATCTGTCTGTGGAAGGCTGACTTACATTCGAAGGAGTAAAGTTAGGCGGTTGAAATTTCTATTAGTGTCCTATTAGTGTAGGTCGGTTGGGATTGTAAATGGGCCCTATCCGTCCATATTAAGATATAGCTCCCATATTACTTGATCTCCAGATTTTACATCTTGAGCCTCTAGAGTGCGCTATTCTTATCCGATTTTGCTGAAGTCTTGCACAATGGCTTCTCGAATCTGCACGTACGTTCCAAGTATGGTTCGAAATTGACCCAAACTTGATATAGCTCCCGTATGAACCGACCTCCCGATTTGAGTTCCAGAGGGGGCAATTTTTTTGGATTTGCGTAAAATTTTTTACCATGGCGTCTTCTATGACATTTAATAACTGATCCAAGTATAGATCGAATCGTCCTTCTAGAGGGCGCAATTTTTTTGAATTTGGCTAATATTTTGTACTACGGCGTCTTCTATGACATCTAATAACTGTACCAAGTATGTCTCGAATCGGTCCATAACTCTTTATAGCTCCCATATAACCCGATCTCACGATTTTACCTCTTGAGTCTCTAGAGGGCGAAATTATTATCAAATTTTGCTGAAATTTGTCACCGTAAGTAATAGCCTCGTCTTCTCACGATCTAGATCCCCCCATAAGATTTTCGCCGTCCTACCGACCGTTTCGCTGTTCCACAATGTTGCATGCGCATTCGTCGCCCACTTCCTTAACTCGCACTGCGTCGACCCGTAAGGCTTCGGGTTAAGAAAGTTTATTGACGGCAGTCCTCTGGCCTTCACCGCCAAATCCTCTGCCCTTTCATTTCCCCTTATTCCGTTATGTGCCGGCACCCAAACGATGCGTATTTTCCCATCCTCAGAGAAGGTGTTAATCTCCTTCTTACACTGCAAGACAGTTCGTGACCTTATCGTCCTTGTAGTTATTGCCCTTATGGCAATTTTACAGTCGGTAAAGATGTTTACACTCGACGTCCTCGCATTAGCACCACACTATTTTACGCATTCCCTGATCGCCCGGATCTCCGCCTGCAGCACCGTATTATGGTCAGGCAGTCTAAAACAGATCTCAGTCCTTGGGTTCTCAAGGTAAACCGCCAGGCCCACTCTTTCCTCTAGCTTTGATCCATGCGTGTAATATGATCTTCCAGATGGCAATACTAGGGTTCCGTAAATCCAAGACTGTGCCTCTGGCAGCAGTGTCTCGCACTCGACTTCAAGGTTCATCTCAGGTATTCGATCGGAAACTGCTTCCCTTCCTCCCAGGTTTCCTATCGTCGCCTCGATTATACCGCGATGGTATGAGCTCCTCCCATCTTCAATCCATTCTCCCATGGCCTTAAGTCTCATAGCCGCAGTGGCTGCCTCACACTTAATCTGTCAATGGGTCGAATATCTAGTATAGTCTCCAGTGCCCTAGTGGGCGTGGTCCTCATCGCTCCGCCTATGCCAAGACAACATGTTCTCTGAACCTGTTGTATGGTCCTTATGTTGCACTTTTTCTCCATAACAGTCCACCAAACTACTGAGGCGTAAATAAGTATCGGTCTAATCCCGCTTCTGTAGAGCCAGAGGACTATCCTAGGATTCGAGCTTACGTACCAAATATGGTATAAATCGTCCCTAAGCCTGATGTAGCTTCCATAAAAACCGACCTCCCGACTTGACTTCTATAACCTCTAGAGCGCGCAATTCATACGGATGTTGTTGAAATTTTGAACTGTGGCATCTTCTATGACATTTAGTGGTTGTACCATGTATGGCACGAATCGGTCCAAAACCTGATATAACTCCCATACAAATCGATCTCCGATTTTACTTCTTGAGCCTCTAGAGGGCGCAATTATTATCCGATTTTGTTGAACTTTGGCAAGTCACTGTATCCATGACCTCTAATAAACGTGCCAATAACCTCCAGCTTACATGCTAACTTACGTACCAAATATGGTATAAATCGTCCCAAAACCTGATATAGCTCCCATATAAACCGACCTCCGGATTTGACTTCTTGAGCCTCTAGAGGGCGCAATTTATACCGGATTCGGATTAAATTTTGTTCTGTGGCATCTTCTATGACATTTAATGGGTGTATCATGTATGGCTCGAATCGGTGCATAAACCTGATGAAGCTCCCATATAAACCGATCTCCCGATTTTACTTCTTGGGCCTCTAGAGGGCGTAATTATTATTAGATTTTGCTGAAATTTGGCACAGTCACTGGATCCGTGACCCTTTATAAACGTGCTAATGACCAGCTTAGGTGCCAAGTATGGTTGAAATCTGCCGAAAACCTGATATAGTTCGCATATAAACCCACCTACCGATTTAAATTCTTGAGCCTTTAGAGAGCGCAATTCTTATCGGATTTGGATGAAAATTTGAACCGTGGCATCTTCTATGATATTTAATGGGTATACCACGTATGGGTGGAATCAGTCCAAACCCTGACATAGCTCCCATATAAACCGATCTCCCGATTTTACTTCTTGAGCCTCTAGAAGGCGCAATTATTATCCAATTTTGCTCAAATTTGGCGCAGTCAATCTATCCAGCTTACGTGTCAGCTTAGGACCCAATTATGGTTCAAATCTGCCCAAAATTGATATGGCTCTCATATAAGCCGACCTCCCGATTCCCCTTCTTGAGCCTCTAGAGGGCGCAATTCTGTAATATGGCGTCTTCTATGTCATTTAAAGTGTGTACCATGTATGGCTCGAATCGGTCTTAAATTTGATATAGCTCCCATATAAACCGGTTTCCCGATTTTACTTCTTGAGCCTCCAGAGGGCGTTATTATTATTCGATTTAGCTGAAATTTGGCACAGTCACTTTATCCATGACCTCTCACAAAAGTGCCAATGACCTCCATATCACATATCAACTTACGTACCAAATATTAAATCGTCCCAACACCTGATATAGCTCCCATATAAACCGACCTCCGGATTTGACTTCTTGAGCCTCTAGAGGGCGCAATTCTTATCGGATTTGGATGAAATTTTGAACTATGGCGTCTTCATTGACATTTTATGGGTGTCCCAAATATGGCTGGAATCGGTCTTAAACCTAATATAGCTCCCATATATACCGATATTCCGATTTTAATTTTTTAACCTCTAGAGGGCGTAATTATTATCCGACTTTGCTGAAATTTAGCACAGTCACTCTAACAAACTTGCCAATGATCTCCAGGTTACATGCCAGTTAGGTGCCAAGTATGGTCTAAATCGGTTCATAACCTGATACAGCTCCCATATAAACCGAACTTCCGATTTTACTTCTTAAGTCTCTAGAGGGCCTAATTTTTATTCGATTTTGCTGAAATTTTGCACCGTCACTCTCACAAACTTGCCAATGATCTCCATGTTACATGCCATCTTAGGTGCCAAGTATGGTCGAAATCGGTCCATAACCTGATATAGCTTCCATACAAATCGATCTACCCAGTTTATTTCTTAAGTCCCTCTAGGGCGCAATTCTTATCCTATTTGGTTGAAAATTTGCACAATGGGATCTACTATGCAAGTATGGCCTGAAGCGGTTTATAACCTGACATAGCTCCAATAGCATGGAGGCCATCGTAGCGCAAAGGTTGGCAAGTCGCTGAAAGCCTGGGTTCGAATCCTGGCCAGACCATCAGAAAAAAATTTTCAGTGGTGGTTTTCCCCTCCTAATGCTGGCAACATTTGTGAGGTACTATGCCATGTAAAAACTTCTCCACAAAGAGATGTCGCACTGCGGCACGCCGTTAGGACTTGGCTATAAAAAGGAGGTCCCTTATCATTGAGCTGTAACTTGAATCGGACTGCACTCATTGATATGTGAGAAGTTTGCCCCTGTTCCTTAGTAGAATGTTCATGGGCAAAATTTGCATTTACACCAATATCATAGCAATTCTTATCCATTATCCTTTGTTTGCCTATAAAGAGATACCGTTTAAAGAATTTGACAACTGCGATCCATGGTGGAGGGTATATAAGATTCGACCCGGCCGAACTTGGCACGATTTTACTTGTTTTTAAATAAAATTAAGTTTCTTCTTAATGAAAACCATATTCCCTGATTTTAACATTTCCCCTCCTTGGTGTAGGCTGATCATATCAAAAAAATTCCCTTTGATTTTATGAAAGTACTGTCGTTTTTGTGTGTATTTAAGATGAGTGTCTATGTGTGTGTGGGTGTGTGTGTGCGGTGGGTGTTTTCTTACTTGTAAATAGGTATGTATGCACATTAAATTAGGGACATAAAATAAATGTACGTACTTAAATTACATTTGACATTTACGACAAAATGAAATAAAACAAAAAAAAAATAATTTTTTACGATAATTTTCATTTGTATTGTGCGAGCGGAGGGGATGTGCGGGGGCCACCATGACTTCAAGTGAATTGTGTTTGACGACATTTTCAAATATTGCACAGAACATTTGACACAAAGAGCATTAGACGGCAACAAAACATACATAAATAAACACTTATAAAAGTTATAAACAAAAATACACCGCCGCAACATACACAACGCCGCAACGTACATACGTAGCAGTTGAAACTATAAATCCAATCCAACCCTACCGATGATGGGCATTTAAAATTTCAGACCATAAAATAATGACCGTTCAAAGCGATACAAATGGCCATACAGCTGCGTGCATCGATGAATGCCTGTGAAGCTGTATGGATTGATGATGGGGTGGAGGTTGATGTTGTCCATAGGCTTGGCTTGAGTATGGTTTGCTTAAAATGTGATTGATTTTTGAATTAGAAAATGAGTTCACTCCCCCCACGTCTCCTCATTAAATTATACACAGAGAAAAAAGATTGAGAGGTCTCTTTAGGGATGTATGTGAAAATGTATTTTAAAATGTAAAAATTGACGATAGAGCGCCACCTATATGCGATTTTTGGCGAAATTGATTTCTTTAATATTGGGTTGCCCAAAAAGTAATTGCGGATTTTTTAAAAGAAAGTAAATGCATTTTAAATGACAGAAGAAAGAATGCAATGACAGAGTCACAAGCTGTGAAAAAATTTGTCAACGCCGACTATATGAAAAATCCGCAATTACTTTTTGGGCAACCCAATACTTAGGGCTCCAAATTGAATAGATTCGGAAAGAGCGTGGTCCATATAATATTTCCTGTAAACGGTTTCAGCCCACTATTCCCCAGTTGGCCAAAGTGGGCCATTATCTTTGAAAAATGAGGCATCATATGGAAAATTTACCAAATTTTGCCAAAAATGGCTGATATCTTGGTTTCTTTAATGCCTTGGTCTCCAAATTGAACAGATTCGGAAAGAGCATGATCCACGCTATACAAACGATTTTAGCCCACTATTTCCCAGTTGACTGCAATGGGCCATTTATTTCGAAAAATGAGGCATCATCTGAAAAATTACCAAATTTTGCCAAACATGGCCAATATCTTGGTTTCTTTAATACTTAGGGCTCCAAATTGAATATGATATTATATTTCCTAAAAATTGTTTCATCTCACTATTTCCTAGTTGGCCACAGTGGGCCATTATCTTTGAAAAATGGGGAATCATATGGAAAAATTACTAAATTTTGCCAAAAATGGCCAATATCTTGGTTTCTTTAATACATAGGGCTCCAAATTGAATAGATTCGTAAAGAGTGTGCTCCATATTATGTTTCCTGTAAACGGTTTCAGCCCACTATTTCCCAGTTGGTCACAGTGGGCCATTATCTCTGAAAAATGGGGCATCATGTGAAAAATTACAAAATTTTGCCAAAAAATTTCCAGTATCTTGGTTTCTTTAATACTTAGGGCTCCAAATTGAATATTATATTATATTTCCTGTAAAATTTTTCAGCCTACTATTTCCAAGTTGTCCACAGTGGGCCATTATCTTTGAAAAATAAGGCATCATATGAAAAAATGACCAAATTTTGCCAAAAATTGCCAATATCTTAGTTTCTTTAATACTTAAGGCTCCAAATCGATTAGATTTGGAAAGAGCGTGGTCCATGTAATACTTCCTGTAAACGGTTTCAGCCCACAATTTCCCTAGTTGGCCACAGTGGGCCATTATCTCTGAGAAATGGGACATCATATGGAAAAATTACCAAATTTTGCCAAAAATGGCCAATATCTTGGTTTCTTTAATACTTTGGGCTCCAATTTAAATAAATTCGGAAAAAGCGTTGTCCATATTATATTTCCTGTAAACGGTTTCAGCCCACTTTTTCCCAGTTTGCCACAGTGGACAATTATCTCTGAAAAATGAGGCATCATATGGAAAAATGTCCAAATTTTGTCAAAAAACGCCAATATCTTGGTTTCTTTAATACTTAGGGCTCCAAATTGAATATAATCGGAAAGAGCGTGGTCCAAGTTATATTTCCTGTAAACGGTTTCAGCCCACTATTTTCCAGTTGGCCACAGTGAGCCATTATCTCTGGTCATTATAGGTGGCGCTCTAACGAGAATTTTTATATTTCAATATATTTTCACATACATTTTGTAGGGTGTGAGCAAATTTTTAGATTTGCTCTGCTATAAGAGCGCTTTCAAGATATGGTCCGGTTTGGACCACAGTTAAATTATATGTTGGAGACCTGTGTGTGATGTCAGTCAATTGGAATAAGAATTGCGCCCTTTGGGGGCTCAATAAGTAAAATAGAGAAATCGATTTATATGGGAGCTGTATCAGGCTATAGACCGATTCAGACCATCATGCGAGGATCCGCCGTTCGGCCCCCCAAACACTTGGTCCCATATTTGGATATCAGATTCGTATTCTGCATTCAAATGCCTTTTATTTTAGCCCCATATTCCCATGGTCAGTAAACAAGTCCTATTTGGAGGGTGTTTTGGGAAAGGGGTGGACCCCCAGAATCGGATAATAATTGCGACCTCTAGAGGCTCAAGATCTCAAGATTCCAGATCGGTTTATATGGCAGCTATAGCAGGTTATGAACCGATTTAAACCTCATTTGGCACAGTTATTGAAAGTCATAATAAAATACGTCATGCTAAATGTCCTTCCAATCTGATAAGAATTGCGCCCTCTAGAGGCTCAAGAGGTCAAGTCCCCAGATCGGTTTATATGGCAGCTATATCAGGTTATGCACCAATTTGAACCTAACTTAGAACAGTTGTTGAAAGGCATGTCGAAACACGTCGTGCAAAATTTCATTCCAATCGGATGAGAATTGCGCCCTCTATAGGCTCAAGAAGTCAAGTCCCCAGATCGCTTTATATGGCAGCTATATCAGGTTATGGACCCATTTGAACCATACTTGGCACAATTGTTGCACGTCCTGCAAATTTTTAGCCAAATCGGATAAGAATTGCGCCCTCTAGAGGCTCAAGAAGTCAAGACCCCAGATCGGTTTATATGACAGCTATATCAGGTTATGCACCGATTTGAACCTCACTGAGAACTGTTGTTGGAAGTCATATCGAAACACGTCGTGCAAATTTTCGTTCCAATCGGATAAGAATTGCGCTCTCTAGAGGCTCAAGAAGTCAAGACCCACGATCGGTTTATATGGCAGCTATATCAGGTTATGCACCGATTTGAACCTAACTAAGAACAGTTGTTGGAAGGCTTATCGAAACACGTCGTGCAAAATTTCATTCCAATCGGATGAGAATTGCGCCCTCTAGAGGCTCAAGAAGTCAAGACCCAATATCGGTTCATATGGCAGCTATATCAGGTTATGCACCGATTTGAACCTAACTAAGAACAGTTGTTGGAAGTCATATCGAAACACGTCGTGAAAAATTTCATTCCAATCGGATAAGAAATGCGCCCTCTAGAGGCTCAAGAAGTCAAGACCCACGATCGGTTTATATGGCAGCTATATCAAAACATGGACCGATATAGCCCATTTGCAATCACAACCGACCTACACTAATATGAGGTATTTGTGCAAAATCGTAAGCGGCTAGCTTTACTCCTTCCAAAGTTGGCGTGCTTTCGAACGACAGACGGACGGGCGCACGGACAAACGGGCGGACATGGCTAGTTCGACTTAAAATGTCATGACGATCTAAAATATATATACTTTATGGGGTCTTAGACGAATATTTCGAGGAGTTACAAACCGAATGACGAAATTAGTATACCCCCATCCTATGGTGGAGGGTATAAAAATTAAAACATTTCAGAGCTTGTGATGGAAAAATTTACCCGGAGTCGATCTTGAGCCAAAATTGCTCGACTCCTCAACCCTGCTTGGAAGCGATATTTTCAGATATTTAGCCATTTTTCAGATAAAAGCCAAGTGAAAAAACTTTTTTTTCTCCTTAAAAAACTTTTATGGGATTTTTTTCAGTGTCTAGTTTTACCTCCCCTTCCCTATTCCTTTTCCTTCGTCTTCATAGCTCCCATGGATAGAAACCCGACTTGAACTACAAAGAAATCATTAAACAAATAGAAATCGTCATGAAATGAAATAAAAAAGGGGAACATTTAATACTTTTTACACTTTTACGAGCACTTTATTGGTGGCGGCAGCAATGTCAGCAGCTCAAGAAACCAGAAACTTCTCCCAGTATAACCGTCGGACTCTCCTACATGGACAAGTACTTTATGTGATGCTTTGTAATGGGTTTAGTCAGGAGTAGTGGAGGAGTGTACTGAGGTTCATTGCCGCAGCGGTGAGGGATGAGGGTGGAGATGAAGGCTAACATTCATAGTTTACAAATACCATTCGCCCTATTTCTTAAGTATGTGCATTTTTAATTAATTGACTTTTTAGTTTTTATGGCTTCATTAATTATCGTCCAGATAAGATGAGCGCACATAGCACACACACACACACACACACACACACACACTTCAATCGATGCCAAAAGTAAATCAACTTGGCAAGGATTGCCATAAATTGGGAATCAATGAACGTATAAACACCAATTGATGGAAACAACGACCGCGACGACATTGATATTGACGTCAGCTTAGCACATGTGGAAACCTCAACAAGGAAGCTAATAAATCTAGAGGGGCACAGTGGTTCAAGGTATAACTGCAAATTTTGCCCAAGAACCTGCCACTAAGGAACAGGGCGCAAATTTCTTACATATCAGAAGTCAGAGCATGCATGGAGAATGTGGAACTACTTTTTTACTACTGGCTATTAGGGAAATTGTGTCTGAGCCGAAAATCCTTTGGGCGATAAGAAGTTTCGACTCCTTTAAGTCGCCAGGCCCTGATGATGTATCACCAGTTGAATTACAAGTTGCGTCTGATAGACTGGTTCCCTGGCTAAGGGAGGTTTACTCTGCTAGTATCAACATGTCATATAAACCTGTGGGAGGGACACGAAGGTCATTTTCATTTCGAATGCAGGAAAACCCTACCACACGAAGACGAAAGGTCGGCCTATTAGTCTGTCATACTTTATGCTCAAGACTCTTGAGAGGTTGATAGAATCATGTCTTAGGTCACAGATCCCTAGAGATCGCCTGTCACGGCAGCAGCGTGTATGTAGTAAAGGCAAATCCACTGAAGCAGCCCTTAACAACCTAGTCGGTTACATAGAGGGTTCTCACGCTGTCAAGGAATATACAATGAAGGTGCTTTCAATAATGTAAAACCGACGTCAATCATGAAGGAGTTGGAGTTTCTAGGCATTAACTCTACCGTAAAAAAGTTTAATAATAACTGACTTACTAAAAGATGCTTTACGGCAGGCTTGGGGTCTATGAATATAAAATGATCAGCAGAGAAACTCCTCAAGTAGGTGTACTTCTATTTTTAAACACTGCAGCGTGATTTCAACAGACATACTTCTTCAATTTGGCACCGATCTGGATATAGCCGCCATATAGACCGAGTTGTGTTAGGCCCTTCGATATTCATTTTTAATTTGGACCAGATTGGTTCAGATTTAGATATAGCTGTCGTATACACCGATCTATCGATTTATGGTCTTCGGCTATTTTAGGTGATTTTATTGTCCGATCTCGGCGAAATTTGGGACCGTGATTTGTGGAAGGCCCTTCGACATCCTTCTTCAATATGGTCTAGATCGGTTCAGATTTGGATATAGCTGCTATATAGACCGATCACTCGATTTATAATCATGGGCCCATAAAAGGCGCATTTATTGTCCGATTTCGCCGAAATTTGGGACAGTGAGTTGTGTTAGGCTTTTCGATATCAGCCCTAATGGAGTCTGTTAGCCGTTGTTTCTTAAACCTTGGGCGTTCTTCGCTTCTGCTGGGGGATGGGTATCATCTCTTGGTAGCGCTCACCATTCGCAGTTACATTACGATTCGCCCTATCTTTGAAGAAGTACAGTCCAATGATGCCACCAGCCCATAAACCGCACCAAACTGTGACATTTTCTGGACAAGTCGGTTTATTTACGCACCCATTGAGGCAAAAATGAGCTTTGACGTAAAATGAAAGAATATTTTTGTTGTTTTTTGTAAGACGAATTATGCTTAAATTATAGACCAAACTGAAGATGTTTGACAGTGAAACAAAACATGAAATGTGCGAGAGCTGTTTAAACCAGTGTTGCCAAAAAGATAATGGGTAAAAAAATCACCCTTTAGCTGGACAGGGCACGCTGCGCTGCTCCTTCATTCACTCTCTTACTTTATCTAATTCTTATACTGGCACGTTAAGGGGAATAAGTCCTGTTTGGTGCTGGTACGGCCTTTCAGATATTTCGCCCTTATGTGGATATCACTCCCAAATGCTCTACTTCCAAATATCTTTCATTTGAGCATTATATTGCTATGGTCGGTAAATATGTCCGGTGCGATGGTATTTTTGGGGGTGAAGGGGAACCTTATATATCAGATACCCTTCAATATCAATATCAATATCTTTCATTTGATACCCATATTGCCCAAAGCTGTAAAAGTGTCCTGTTGGATGGTGTTTTTGGTGTTTGGGGGACCCCCGACACTTATGGTGACATTTTAATACCAAGTTCGTACTCTACTCTTGAATACCTTTCGTTTGATACCAACATTGTCCCAATCGGTCAACATGTCCGTCCGAGTGGATTTTGGGATGGGGCGTTCCCCCATGCTTTTTGACCACAGAATTGTATACCAATTTTTTGTTTATGAGGTACCATAAGGTGGCATACAAAATTTCGCTTAAATCGGTGCATTGGTCCGTCCGAGTGGGTTTTGAGATGGGGCGTTCCCCCACGTTTTTTAACCACAAAATTGTATACCAAATTTTTCTTTGTGAGGTACCATAAGTTGGCATACAAAATTTCGCTTAAATCGGTGCATAGGTCCCATAAACTGCGCATATATTACCCTATTGTGCTGAAATTTGGCGTACTGAGCTGTGTTAGGCCCTTCGACATTCGCGTCCAATATATTCAGATCGTCCAATTTAAGGCCCAAGGCCCATTAATGTCGCAAAGTCGCAATTTTCCGAAATTTGGTTAATCGAACTGTGTTAAATCCCTGGAAGTTTGTGCAGACTTTGGTCCAAATCGCACATATTTCGTTGTAGAATATGCTCAAAAAATCGAGATTTTTGACTAAATATGGATATATGTAACTAACATGTCCGTCCGTCTGTCTGTTGAAATCACGCTACTGTCTTTAAAAATAGAGATATTGAGCTAAAATTTTGTACAGACTCTTTTTTTTGTCCATAAGCAGGTTAAGTTCGAAGGTGGGCTATATCGGACTATATCTTGATATAGCCCCCATATAGACCGATCCGCCGATTTAGGGTCTTAGGCCCATAAAAGCCACATTTATTATCCGATTTTGCTAAAATTTGGGACAGTGAGTTGCGTTGGGCCCTTCGACATCCTTCGTCAATTTGGCCCTGATCGGTCCAAATTTGGATATAGCTGCCATATAGACCGATCCTCCGATTTAGGGTCTTGGGCCCATAAAAGCCTTATTTATCATCTGATTTTGCTGAAATTTGAGACAGTGAGTTGCGTTAGGCCCTTCGACATCCTCTGTCAATTTGGCCCAGATCGGTTCAAATTTGGATATAGCTGCCAAATAGACCGATCCGCCGATTTAGGGTCTTAGGCCCATAAAAGCCACATTTATTATCCGATTTTGCTGAAATTTGGGAAAGTGAGTTGTGTTAGGCCCTTCGACATCCGTCGTCAATTTGGCTCAGATCGGTTCAGATTTGGATATAGCTGCCATATAGACCGATCCTCCGATTTAGGGTCTTGGGCCCATAAAAGCCACATTTATTATCCGATTTTGCTGAAATTTGGGACAGTCAGTTATGTTAGGCCCTTCGATGTTTGTCTTCGATTTGGCTCAGATCGAACCAGATTTGGATATAGCTACCATATAGACCGATCTCTCGGTTGAACAATGACTTGTACTTATAAGCATTTGGTCTAAATCGGACGATATGTCTATATAGCTGCTGTGGGGCATAAGGTATGCATTTTTCACTGGACGTTGACGAAAGGTTGTTCACATATATACCCGAGGTGGTGGGTATCCAAAGTTCGGCCCGGCGGAACTGACCGCCTTTTTAATTGTTTAGTCATACATTGAACCTCCGGTTCATAAATATTCATAACATATTTCATTGAAGTTACTTTTAAAGATTCTTAAAACTGTAGTAAAAGTATTTATGAAAACAATAATGAAAAGATACATGAATTACGGATTTATTAACAAATATTCACCAGCAACACCAGTCTCACAGATTATTAATGCATACTCGTATACTCATATGATGATGGCGGGTGTAGGCTCCCTTTCTCAAGCAGAGATACTCTAACATAGCGCAGGCAAATGTGCGCAACGCTTATAAGCGCACATCAATGGGGATTTGTATTGATGAGGGCAGACACACGATAAGTTTTGACGTCTGTCACCAGCTACAAAGTACTCGGTTGTCATAAAATAATAATCTTTACGATATGACATTTCAATAAGTCAAATTCCTTATATGTATCTTGTCCCAGTGCTAGAGAATAGTTTCAGCACATTCATAATTATTATTGGTCGCGTATTTATGGGTTGGCTTGAGGAAGGGTATTGGCGTTTTATGTTACTTATTAAAGCACACATGTATCCTACTCCTCCCCATTAACTCACGCAAGACTATGTCTTCTTCCTATTACCATTGCGCGTGTGTGTGTGTGAAACACATGGATCAAAGTGATGGCCTATAAATTCAAAGTCATTGGAATAATAATTAATGCTGAGATTTTAATTGTGTTGCCTTGTGGTTGTGCGCCTCCTCTCCCCCCTCTATCCCATGGACCATGTGCTCAAGTTAATATGTTCTCATTTTTTTTTTTGTTTTCTTGTTCATTACATTTTGAAAATACTTTTTGGTGCATTTATCATATGCATAATATTTGATTTGATTTTAGTTTTTACGATTATTGATAAATGTCATGTGCGCTTGAAACAGGCGATGTTGGCGCGGTGGCATCTGTTCGTGGGGCAAATGAACCAAGGATATTTGATGATTATCTGACTCACTTGGCTCACCCTGAGCCAAATGGAATGGGGGTAAATGCTGTAAATACTTGGATTGTTTGGTGGCAATGTTCGGTGTTATCGCGTCAAGAGATTGTCATAAAAATCGGTTGTAAAAATTATTATATTCGAAAGTGTATGGTCGCCGTTAACAAAAAGTTAAGTTGAGACATTAAAATGCATTTGTACCCTATAATGGTTGCATTGACTGAAGACAATGCGAAATGGAAGAGTCCTAGGCTTTGAGCGCAATGCATTTATTTTGACCGAAATGCATTAATGCGGCGAATAAAAAGTTCGCAAATGACGAAAGGAAAAGTTTCCGTGTCAACTTCAGTAAACTTAACTGGTAGAAGGGTATAAAGTTCAGCCGGGACGAACTTTGAATACCCACCACCTCTGCTATACATTAAACACAATACGACAAAATCTGTTTAAAATGCACTTTTTGTGAACCCGAATACGAATTATGGTCTGTTCTTGGTCAAAGGACGTCAAAAGTCTAACGCAACTCACTATTCTTAAATTCAACGAAATCGGGTAATAAATGTGCCTTATGTGGGTTCAAGACATTAAAAGCTGAGATGGGTATATATATCAGGTATACACAAAATATGATCTGATCAGCAACATATTCATGTTTTTATGCAACTTACGGTAACAAATTTCAGCAAATTGGGATGTATATTGGGATTTCAGCAAATTGGGATATATCAGAGTATATGGAAACTATATCAAAATATGGTTCCAACCATGCTCCGCACGGATGACGAATGGCCTAACACTGCTCACAGTGCCAAATGTCTGTTAAATTAGGAAAAAAAAAAATGCGGCATCTACCAGGGTTAGATCTTAAATCGGGAGATCGGTCTTTATGGTGGCTTTATGAACATATTATCCAATCCAACCGTATTCGATACGAGTTTCGAGGGTCCTGAGACAACTCACTATCACTATTATCTGCTCTTAAACGCTATTAAATCTGCCTTGTAAGCGCTCAAGAACTTATATTCAATTATAGAACGATCATAGATGTCAATGGGCTTAAAAAACTTGAAAACTGACTGGGCCACATTTCAGTGAAATCGGGCAATAAATGCAACTTCTATGGGGCTTAGACCTCAAAAAGGGCTATCATTTTCTAGGGGGCTATCTTTCTTTCTCATATATAACCTGTATGGGAGGGCAAAAGGGCAGGCGGTTCCGACTGTATAATACCCTACACCTACCCCATAAGTACAATTTGGAAGCTGTATTCAATCCTGAACCAATTTTAATGGACCTCGGCGAGCAAAAATACATTCAAACTGTAATAACTACGGTTGACAAATGGCAACATTTGTGCAAATTACCCAAAATCTGACAAACATATATATGGGAGCTCCATCTAATTCTGAACCGATCTCAAGCAAACTTTTCAGATAATGTGGTAGTCGTCGAGGAAAGCATGGTGCGATATTTTGGCAAGATTGGTCAAACAATGCGCTTGCAGCGGATCTGGGGGTGAAAATCTGGCGATATACATATACGACAGCTATTTCTAAGCCTGGGCTGGTTTCTATGAAATTCGCCAGTAATATCAAGAGTCATAACAAAATCCTTTCTGCAATCGATTAACAAAAGACCATTTTATTGCAATATTACTGCAAATCGGAGCAACATATATATGGGAGCTATATCTAAATCTGAACCGAATTCGGACAAACTTCTCAGATACCGTGACAGTCGTTGAAGAAAGTGCTGTACGAAGTTTTGGGAAGATTGGTCTATAAATGCGCTTTCAGTGGTTCTAGGAGTGAAAATCGGGCGATATATATATATGAGAGCTATATCTAAATGTGAATCGATTTCCATGAATTTCACCAGTAATGTCGAGAGTCAAGAGAAAATCCTTCCTAACGAATTTCAAGAGAATCGGTTAACAAATGGCCATTTTATTGCATTATTACTGCAAATCGAACAAACATATATATGGAAGCTATATCCAAATCTGAACCGATTTTTCCCAATTTCAATAGGCTTCGTCTCTTGGCCGACTTCTCTCGGTATGATTTCCAAAAACTGTTCCAAGTATTGTTTAAATCGATATATAACCTGATATAAACACTATGTGTAAAACGTCAGTCAAATCGGAAGAGAATTGCGCCCTCTAGGGGCTCAAGAAGTTAAGACCAAAGATAGGTTTATATGGTAACTATACCAGGTTATGGACCGATTTAAACCATACTTAGCACAATAGTTCAAAGTGACATTAACACACTATGTGCTAAATTTCAGTCAAATCGGACGAGAATTGCGCCCTCTAGAGGCTCAAGAAGTCAAGAGCCAAGATCGGTTTATATGGCAGCTATATCAAAACATGGACCTATTTGGCCCTTCGACCTACACTTATAAGAAGTATTTGTGCAAAATTTCAAGCGTCTAGCTCTACTCCTTCAAAAGGTAACGTGCTTTCGACAGACGGACGGACAGACAGACGGACGGACAGACGGACGGACGGACAGACGGGCGGACAGACTGATGGACAGACAGACGGACGGACGGACGGACGGACAGACGGTCGGACGGACGGGCAGACGGACGGGCAGACGGACGGACAGACGGACGGACAGACGGATGGACAGACAGACGGTCGGACGGACAGACGGTCGGACGGACAGACGGGCATGGCTAGTTCGACTTAGAATGTCACGACCATCAAGAACATATATATTGGATTGCCCAAAAAGTAATTGCAGATTTTTTAAAAGAAAGAGAATATATATTTTATATAGAACTTAGAATGAACTTTAATCAAATATAAATTTTTTACACTTTTTTTCTAATGCAAGCTAAAAGTAACAGCTGATAACTGACAGAAGAAAGAATGCAATTTCTGAGTCACAAGCTGTGAAAAAATTTGTCAACGCCGACTATATGAAAAATCCGCAATTACTTTTTGGGCAACCCAATACTTTATGGGATCTTAGACGCATATTTCGAGGTGTTACAAACAGAATGACGAAATTAGTATACCCCCATTCTATGGTGGGGGGTATAAAAAAGGCATGCTAAGTTCAGCCTGGCCGAATTTTATATACTCTCCACTATGGATAGCGTTTGTCAAGTTCTTTGCACGGTATCACTTTATAGGTAAACAAAGGATAATGGATTATATAGGGAAATAGACTGATTCGAGCCATATTTCAACCAAATCGGATAAGAATTGCGCCCTCTAGGGGCTTAAGAAGAATATTCGGGAGATCGGCTTACATGGGAGTTATATCATGTACTAGACCGATTCAAATCATGCTTGGTACATATTTTGGAAATCATAGGAAAAGTCAATGGGCAAAGTTTCACGCCAAAAGCCACATCGGTATTGGGCTCTCTAGAGGCGCAAGAAGTGCAATCGGGAGATCGGTTTACATGGGAGCTACATGGGTCAATATGGTGCCTAGATGTACTCCTTCGAAAATGGGAGTGCTTTCGGCTGACAGACAAACGGACGGACTTTCTTGGGTCTTAGATCAATAGATTCGATGTGTTACAAACGGAATGGCGAAATTAGTTTGGGGGTATACGAATTTCGTAATTCTGTTCTAAGGTGGAGGATATAACAAAAACAAGTAAAAAGGCGTTAAGTTCGGCCGGGCTGAACTTTGGATACCCACCACCTCGGGTATATATGTAAACCACCTTTCATCAAATTTCGGTGACAATTTCATACCTTATACTCATACACCTAATACCGATCTGAACTATATACGACACGATGTCGAAAAGCCGAACATAAGTCACTGTGTCAAATTTCAGTGAAATCGGATTATAAATGCGCCTTTTATGGGGCCAAGACTTTAAATCGAGATATCGGTCTACATGGCAGCTATATCCAAATCTGGACCGATTTGGGCCAAGTTGCATAAACATGTCGAAAAGCCTAACACAAAGCACTGTCCCAAATTTCGGCGACATCGGACAATAAATGCGTCTTTTATCGCCCCAAAACCTAAAACCTAGATATCGGTCTATAAGGCAGCTATATGCAAATCTGGACCGATCTGGGCAAAATTGAAGAAGGACGTCGAAGAGCCTAACCAAACTCACTGTGTCAAATTTCAACGACATTGGACAATAAATGCGTCTTTTATCGCCCCAAAACCTTAAACCTAGATATCGGTCTATATGGTAGCTATATCCAAATCTGGACCGATCTGTGCAATATTGCAGAAGTATGTCAAGGGGCTTAACTTAAGTCACTGTTCTAAATTTCGGCGACATCAGACAATAAATGAGCATTTTATGGGCCCAAAACCATAAATCAAGAAATCGGTCTATATGACAGCTATATCTAAATCTGAACCGATCTGGACCAAATTGAAGAAATATGTCAAAGGGCCTAACACAACTCACTGTCCCAAATTTCAGCAAAATCGGATAATGAATGTGGCTTTTATGGGCCTTACACCATAAATCGGAGGATCGATCTTTATGGCAGCTATATCCAAATCTGGACCGATTTGAGCCAAATTAACGAAGGATGTCGATGGGCCTTACACAATTCACTGTCCCGAATTTCATCAAAATCGGATAATAAATGTGGCTTTTGTGGGCCTAAGACCCTTAACCGGAGGATCGGTCTATATGGCAGCTATATCCTAATCTGAACCGATCTAGGCCAATTTAACGAAGGAAGTTGAAGGGCCTAAGACTGTCCCAAATTTTAGCGAAATTGGATAATAAATGTGGCTTTTATGGGCCTAAGACCCTAAATCTGAGGATCGGTCTATATGGCAGCTATATCCAAATCTGAACCGATCTGGGCCATATTGACGAAGAATGTTGAAGGGCCTAACACAACTCTCTTTACGAAATTTCATCCAAATCGGATATAAAATGTGACTTTTATGGGCTTAAGACCCTAAATCTGAGGATCGGTCTATATGGCAGCTATATCCAAATTTGGACCGATCTGAACCAAATTGACGAAGGATGTCGAAGGGCCCAACGCAACTCACTGTTCCAAATTTCAACAAAATCGAATAATAAATGTGGCTTTTATGGGCCTAAGACCCTAAATCGGCGGATCGGTCTATATGGGGGCTATATCAAGATATAGTCCGATATAGCCCATCTTCGATCTTAACCTGCTTATGGACAAAAAAAGAATCTGTGCGAAATTTCAGCTTGATATCTCTATTTTTAAAGACTGTAGCGTGATTTCAACAGACAGACAGACCGACGGACGGACATGTCTAGATCGCCTTAGATTTTTACGCTGATCAAGAATATATATACTTTATAGGGTCGGAAATGGATATTCCGATGTGTTGCAAATGGAATGACAAAATGAATATACCCCCATCCTTCGGTGGTGGGTATAAAAAACGCATTAACCTGTATGCCTCCAGGCCTCAGGTTTTCTCCATGTGCACCAATTAGTCCGATCATGCAGAAAAACTTTAAAACCATCAGTGTGGAACCCAGACGCTTTACCATTCCTGGTACGCGGTCATTATCTAATTCAACCGAGCTACTATTAGTACTACGCAACTTTGTTGTGTGAGGTTACCCTAGCCAGATATTTTCCGAGAGCGGCATTCACTCGGTGGAGTCCACCGTAGCGCAGAGGTTAGCACGTGCGCCTATGACGCTAAACGCCTGGGTTCGAATCTTGGCGAGACCATCAGAAAAAATATTCACTGGTGGTTTTCCCCTCCTAATGCTAGCAACAGTTGTGAGGTACTATGCCATGTAAAACTTCTCTCCAAAGAGGTGTCGCACTGCGGCACGCCGTTCGGACTCGGCTATAAAAAAGAGGCCCCTTATCATTGAGCTTGAAACTTGAATCGGACTGCACTCATTGATATGTGAGAAGTTTTCCCCTGTTCCTTAGTGGGATGCTCATGGGCAAAATTTGCATTTTGTCATTCACTCGGTAGTTGTTAA
The DNA here is from genome assembly GCF_963082655.1 of Stomoxys calcitrans. Lineage (NCBI taxonomy): Eukaryota > Metazoa > Arthropoda > Insecta > Diptera > Muscidae > Stomoxys > Stomoxys calcitrans. The sequence continues at coordinate 60,197,354 of NC_081553.1, read as the reverse complement.
CCGCTTTCGCCATCTTATCGGTAGTGATAAACTCTAACTCTTTGAGCTCACGGGGTGTTGGCATTGTAGGATATTTGTCTCATACGAACAGTCTAACGCAGTTTGTAGAGTTTTATAGTGATGGGTATCTTTGCTTACTGCCAGTCGCTCAATTGAGAAGTTCCCAATGAGGCTTCAACTTTTACCTATGAACAGACAACAGTCTTATAACCGTAACTATGTGGTTTCTTGGTCTACGCCAGAAATGCTGTAGGTACGAAGGACTTATAGAGGCCTTAAATTGTGATATTCAATATTTGGGCATAATAGTGGGAATCGTTATGCCATCGATTTTCATTGGCATGACAGCCTGACGCCTAACATTGGATCAGATGCGCCAGGTTGAACCTTAGAGTGGCAGAGATGCTCTCCAACACTCCAATAGAATATTCATGTAAAATTTTGTTCCTGAATGGAAGCCCTTAAATAACGAATTTAAAATGTATCAAATAAATCAAAGTTTAAAACTTTTCTTGTCTTTTTTCAGAAAAATATACCCTAGGGTAAGTACTGAAAATCTTTTCTTAAAATTCATTACTTTGATATCAGTTCACCACCTCATTTCATATGAGTGCAGTGTAAACATTAGTCGCTTACAACACATCCGAAGCAAGTTTCATGCCATAAGGGGGGCATTCATTAATTTTGAGGTTTGTTTCACGCGATGCTCATATAAATTGTGATTGTGTTATACGAGTGTAAATAAGTACTACAACTAGATTTGGTTGGATTATTTTTATGATATTTATTGGTGAATAAAAATTTATTTATCTGAATAATATTTTTAATAAGAAGTGCACATTAATATTAATTCAACAAAGTATTATTATTGAACACTGTGGGTTAAAAGATAAGCCACAATAAGAGTAAAAGGCGCTGCTATTAACCAGAAACAAAAATGTGCGATATGAAACTTTGTATGATAGACATAAAAATGAAATGATTGAAGATGATAGTATTGGGAAAAATCATATAAAACTTAGGAGAGGGGAACGAGGAGGAGAAAACTTGTTATTGGAGGAATATGGCAAGAGTTAAACAAAAAGTGTTTAAAATTGATTTAAACAGAGAATATTGCAAAAATTGGAAAATTTTCCTCTAAGGAACAGGGGCAAACTTCTCACATATCGTGTGAGTGCTGTCCGATTCAAGTTAAAGCTCAATGATAAGGGGCCTGCCTTTTATAGCCGAGTCCGAACGGCGTGCGACACCTCTTTGAAGAGAAGTTTTACATGGCATAGTACCTCACAAATGTTGTCAGCATTTGGAGGGGAAAAACACCGCTGAATATTTTTTCTGATGGCCTCGCCAGGATTCGAACCCAGGCGTTCAGCGTAAAAGGTGGACATGCTAATCTCTGCGCTAGGGTGGCTCCCTGAGAATATTCAAAAAACAAGTAAAAGCGTGCTAAGTTCGGCCGGGCCGAATATTATATACCCTCCACCATTGATCGCATTTGTCGAGGTCTTTTCCCGGCATCTCTTCTTAGGCAAAAAAAAAGGATAAAAGAAAAGATTTGCTCTGCTATAAGAGCGATATAAAGATATAGTCCGGTTGGGTCCACAATTAAATTATATGTTGGAGACCTGTGTAAAATGTCAGCCAATTCGAATAAGAATTGCGCCCTTTGGGGGCTAAAGAAGTAAAATAGAGAGATCGATTTATATGGGAGCTATAACAGGTTATTGACCGATTCAGACCATAATAAAAACGTAAGTTGATGGTCATGAGAGGATCCGTTGTACAAAATTTTAGGCAAATCGGATATTAATTGCGCCCTCTAGAGGCCAAAAAAGTCAAGACCCCAGATGGGTATATATGGCAGCTGCATCAAGTTATGGACTGATTTGAATCATATTTGCCACAGTTGTTGGAAGTCATAGCAAAACACGTCGTGCAAAATTTCATTCCAATCGGATAATAAGTGCGACCTCTAGTGGCTTGAGAAGTCAAGACCCAAGATCGGTTTATATGGCAACTATACCAGATTATGAACCGATTTGAACCATACTGAACACAGTTGTTGGAAGTGATACCAAAACACTAAGTGCAAAATTTCAGTCAAATCGGATAGGTATTGCGCCCTCTAGAGGCTCAAAAAGTCAAGACCCCAGATCGGTATATATGGCAGCTACATCAAGTTATGGACCGATTTGAACCTTACTTAGCGCAGTTGTTGGAAGTTATAGCAAAACACATTGTGCAAAATTTCATTCCAATCGGATAGGAATTGCGCCCTCTAGAGGCTAAAGAAGTCAAGACCCCAGATCGGTATATATGACAGCTACTTCATGTTATGGACCGATATGGCCTATTTACAATCCCAACCGACCTACATTAATAGGAAGTATTGGTGCAAAATTTCAAGCGGCTAGTTATACTCCTTCGAAAGTTAGCGTGCTTTCGACAGACAGACGGACATACGGACGGACAGACGGACGGACGGACATACGGACAGACAGACGGACGGACAGACGGACGGACAGACTGACGGACGGAAATCGAAATCGTCTTATTGAGGAAACGTGGTGCGTTAAATTGGCCCACCTTCGTCTTCCTCGTGAACAGGCATTCTACAGTCTTCTCTGGGTTAACAGTAAGACCATTGGGTCTAGACCCAGTCATATGCCGTATACCCTTTCGGCTCTTCTGCATAGCTGGTTCGGATCCTTAGAATTCCTCCATTTAGAAGTATTATAACATCGTCTGCGGTTCAAATCCCTCCTCATTCAGCATCCGTAATGGGTCATTTATGGTGGTCACCCACAGGATGAATTGCCCCCCTGTGGCCTTCCGAATTTTGTCCAGTTGATTTTCAACTTATTCCGGAAGCTTATCTGATTCGGCGTTGGCCGTGTTATTCTAAATCTAATGTAGCGATGATCAGAGAAAGAGTGTTACATGGAGACCCTCCAATCCTGAACCTTATCGTTTGGATTTTATGAACATATCGTCACATCTAATACCTCCTACCTAATTCTATCAAACAAAGTAGCTTTGTTACCAATATTAAGTGTTTTTAGGTCGTTAGTATTCAAAAACCCTGCCAGGGCTTGGCCCCGCTTATTAGTGTTGGTACTGCCCCACGAAATGTAGTAAGAGTTCGAATCGCACCCTATTAGTACCTCGTTTCTTGCCTGTTTTGCTTTCCTCACCAGCCGTTGCAGCTCCAACGTGGGTGGAGGTTTCGTAGAGGCGAAAGGAAAATAGATGATGCCAGATATGCCCCACCGTCTCCCTGTCTCACCACTGTTGCATCCTCGACCGAGTACCAGTGTTAGCAAAGAATACTTGGTAGTTGATATGGTTCAGTCCAGAAACTTTGTTCCGGATCTTTCATGGCTTCTGAATTAAGGCAATATGAATTTTGCCCTTGCTGATTTTCTCCATCAAAGAGAGTGTGTAGCAGTCTCGCTCTGGTGGAGGTTTATCTGGATTACCTCAATCATTGGTCCTCCAGCAAATGGGCTTCTTAGTAGTAGGTGATGATCTCATCGTCTGCTTCCTGTGCTTTAGACTGCATTGACTTTCCTGCCACTGCACTGCCTGATGTCATCGTATTAGGTTCTTTACCTATCCTAGCCTTCCGACTCTTTATAAAGTCGGTAATGGTTCCATCTTCGGGTCCCTGTTCGTTAGGCTGTATTGAGTTTTCATTCCCTGTACCGCCAGATGTCTCAATAATAGGATCTTTGTCTATCTTAGTTTTCCAAATCTTAAGTAAATGAGCTTCTTGGGTGTAGGTGATGGTACCACCATCGGCTCCCTGTTCGTTGGGTCCATTGAGTCTCCTGTCGCTGCACTGCCTAATGTTTCAATATTAGGATCTTTACCTATTCCAATATTTCGATTCATGAAGTCGGTGATGGGTCCGTCGTCGGGTCCCTGTTTCTTAGGCTGTTTAGGGTCTCTCGCCACTGCACTGCCTGGTATTTTAGTATTAGGATCATTGCTTATCCTAGTCTTTCCAATATTGAGAGAGGCCATGATTGTCTCGTTGTCAGCCCCCTGTTCGTTGGGAGCTATAGAGTCACCTGCCACTGCACGGACTGATGTCTCAAAATGAGAATTTCTGACTATCCTAGTCTTTCCAATCTTGAACAAGACAGCTTTGCTTCCATAATGCGCCATGGTTTTAGTCTTAGCCAAACTTGTCACGGAGACTTGATCAATACCAACCACAAGGAGAGTTCCATCCTCCTTCTCCCCCTGTTGGTTTTGCTTGGCCAATAATCCTAACATATGTTCCGTCGCAAATTGACTGCCCCGTGAGTCTTTGTGAGCTGGGGGATATCCATCTTTCTCACCATGTCGAGATTTGCGCCCTCCCAGGGAGCGTGGATACTTGTGATGAGCTGTTTGACAGTATCAATGCATTCCGCCGACGCAAAACGCCGCGTAAAGATGTCCCCTCTATGCTCGCAGCTCATTATTTGTATGGGTGGACCATGTACAGATTTCTACACATGTTCGAAAATCCGATCGTTAACCAGATCCTCTACTTGGGACCGATAATCTGGTGAAATCCTACCGGATGCACAGCCGATAGTGATGACTGCATAAGTCAGGTAATCACTGTTGTGCTTCCTAGCCACTCTGGCGTAAGAGGGCGACTCTTTACCATTTTCAGCGACCATCTTCCCCTTCCGATCGTTAACCAGATCCTCTACTTGGTAGCGATTATCTGGTGGAATCCTACTGGATGCATAGCCGATATTGATGACTGCATAAGTCAGCTCATCTCTGTTGTGCTTCCTTGCCACTCTGGCGTAAGAGGGCGACTCCTTACCATTTTCAGCGACCGTCTTCCCCTTCCGTGCTGGCTGTGGGCTCAGTTTGGAAGTCACAGTCCTCCATGAAGACTCAGGGGCCGTGCGCGCTTCCTTCGTTTCTGTTCCAACTTTGTTTACCTCCGCAGAACCCTGTCTGGAGTCTCCATTGCGGGATGGCTGGCTTGGTTTTCTCAGAGTACTTGAAAGTGGGAGCTCCTTTTCTTCTTCAGCAGTTTAGCAGTGTTATGCTCTTCGGGAAATTTGATTCTTTTTCCAGCTTCGTAGAAGTGCTTGGAATGTCAGTTCTATCCCTTCCAGCATCCTGCACTTTCGCCCGATTGTGCTGCCAGTACATTCTCCTCTGTATCCTTTGTCGTGCACCGGATCGCTTTGAGCTTGTGAGCTTAGCATCGCTCACTTCTGGCGTCATCCCGATGCCTTCATCTCTCGATTCGGCTGCGATGACTGTTTTACCGAGTCAGAAACCTTTACTTAAAGGCTGGGGACGAACTGAATATCCCTCTTGTTTACCCGTCTCTTCCTCATTAATTAGTCTGACGACTAGTTGTGCGCTTGAAGCATTACTCTCTACTACAGGTGCCATAGAACCCACACCTATAGGAGGGGAGGGTTTAGACTTCTTACCCCTAATAATGAAACAGGAAACTCCCCAAAACGTGGTGATATCTCCGACCCCGTTTGCAACACATCGAAATACCATTTCCGATCCTACATAGTATATATATTTCCGATCGTCATAAAATTCTAAGACGTTTTAACGATGTTCGTGTGTCTGTCCATATGTCCGTCTGTTGTAATCATTCTACAGCCTTCCAGAATTGGGATAATTAGTTGAAATTTTGCACAGACCCATAATTCGTTGATACGCAGGTTAATTTCTTTCACAGGCGAAATCAGATTGGATGTGGATGCAGCTGCCATGTAGACTGATTTACGGATGTAGGGTCTTGAGCTCATAAAAGGCGTATTTATTAGCCAATTTCGCCGATATGGGGAACAGTGAGTTGTATCAGGGCTCACGATATCCGAACTGAATATGGTTCATTTCGGGCCATATTTATATATAGCTGCCATATAGACCAATCTGCGGATTGAGGGTCCTAAGCCCATTTAAGCCGCATTAATTGTTCGATTGTATCAGGGCTCACGATATCAGAACCAAATATGGTCCATTTCGACTTATCCATATAGACTTTGCCATATAGACTTATCTGCGGATTGAGGGCCCCTTAGCCCATTAAAGCCGCATTAATTGTCCGATTTCGCTGAAGTTTGGAACGGTGAGTTGTAGTAGAACACCCGATATTTGAAAGGGGCACAGTTCAAATCGGATCATATTTGGATATAGCTGTCATATAAACCGATCTGCGGATTCGGAGAATCCTATTGGACAAGGCCACTCGATATCCTAATCAAGTATGGTCCACATCCGAACATTTTTGGATATAGCTGCTATATAGACCGATCTTCTGACTTAGGATTTTATGCGCGTAATTGGCACATTTATTATTCAATTTCACTGAAATTTGGGAACAATGACCGTATATCCGAACCGAATATGGTCCACATCAGGCCACATTTAGAGGTCCTCATCAGGCCACATTTAGACCGATTGGTTGATGTAGGGTTTTAAGTTATTTATTTCCCGATTTGACTTAAATCCGGAACAGTGAGTTGCAGTAGGACAACCGATATCCCAACGATGTATGGTTGAGAACGGATCATATTTAGCTATAGCTGCCATATGGATCGATCTGCCGATTCAGGGTCTTAAGGCAATAAAAGCCGTATTTATAACCCGATTTCGTTGAAATTTGGAGCAGTGATTTGAGTTTGGCCACCCGATATCCCAATAGCGTATGGTCTATATCGGACCATACGTGAATATAGCTTCCTTATAGACCCATTTTGCGAGTAAGGGTCTTAAACGCTTAAAATGCACATTTTTTATTTCGCTGATTTCGTTGAAATTATGGAACTGTGAGTTGAATTTCCGCTATAAGTGACTTAGAAATCTTCTTTAAATTTTATTTTAAGAAATTTTCTTCCAAATATTTATGTATTGAAATTTTTTAATTTATTTTTTTACTAAGCAAGATTGGTTGAAATTTTTATTTTCCTCTCAAATATGGTTCAGATTTTGTTTGGTATTTTTCCAAAACGTTTGATTTTTTATATGGCTGCCCTCGTTTAGTGAATGTATTTTAATTTCTTGCTCTGCCGTCCACTTAGCCCTTAATTTGTTATTGCTTTACCCCCTTAGTCCTAAAAATACAATTAATTTCTAAAGTGTGTCCTGTGAAATGCGTTTGCGTTTTGCCATTCTCACACCATTACTGCGACCATTCAACCAAGGAATAACAATAATTTAATAAAAATGAAATGTTGGTGAAAATGAAACAGACAATAAAATTGGTGGAAAAAATCATTAACGGCATAGAATAATATTTATTAAGAAAATACATTATTAAGGGGGAGCCAGCAGACTCATACTCACACTCTCAGACACCTTTTTCACACCATCAATTTTGAGGATATACAACAAACTACAGTGAAGGTCTCCAGAGAGATGGGCAACATAAAAGCAATGTGTGAGTTGACACAAGTTGGCAACAACTCCCAGGATACCTTGGGATCATGATGATGATGATGGTAGTGGTGTGGATGCTCAAAGATGATACTCTGAATCTATTTGGTATTAAATTTTCCCTATTCATTCATAATGAAATCATTAACAAAACCTTAAAAATGTAAACAAACTACCAAAAATTGCTGCGAAGAAAAAAAACAACAACAATATCGGGGAGGACAGTTGTGCATGGAAATGGCGGCATGGGACCAGCCACAGCCATCTCTAAACATAAAACTTACCCCCAATGCATTCGTTGAGTGTCGTTGTACATCCTTGTTTATAAGGACACCTTGGCCAATAGACAAAAAATGATTGTTGATATGGTGTTTTTGTTTTTTCATTCTCAGGAATAAAAACAATCAATGCATGAGAATGATATGCCTGTTTATACTCGAAAAGGAGGATGAGACACAGGCACAGTGGTTTCATGATAAACTAGGAAAAAATTTTTTTCAAAAAAATTTGGTCAATATTTTTATACCCTCCACCATTGAAAGGGGGTATAATGATTTCGTCATTCCGCTTATAACTCATCGAAATATTGACCTGAGACCCAACAAAGTATATATTGGGTTGCCCAAAAAGTAATTGCGAATTTTTTAAAAGAAAGTAAATGCATTTTTAATAATACTTAGAATGAACTCTAATCAAATATACTTTTTTACACTTTTTTTCTAAAGCAAGCTAAAAGTAACAGCTGATAACTGACAGAAGAAAGAATGCAAATGAAAATGAATGAAAAAATTTGTCAACGCCGACTATATGAAAAATCCGCAATTACTTTTTGGGCAACCCAATATATTCTTGATCGTCTTGGCGTTCTATGTGGATTTAGTCATGTCCTTCTGTACGTCCGTCCTTCTGGCTGACTGTCGAAATGGATCAATCTAAGGGATCAAGCTAGCCGCTTGAAATCTTGTAAAAACACTTAATATCAGTGCAGGTTGGTTGGAGTCAAATCGGTCCATGTTTTGTTATAGCTGCCATATAAACCGATCTCCGATCTTGACTACTTAAGCCTCTAGAGAGCGCAGATTTGACAGAAATTTTGCACGCAGTGTTTCGTTATGACTTAATTGGACCATAACCTGATATAGCTCCCATATAAACCGATATCTCGATTTTAGTTCGTGAGCCCCTTGGAAGGCGCAATTCTTATCCGATTTCGCTGAAAATGTGCACAACTACTTATCCTCCAACATAAGTCCCAAGTATGGCCGGTATCGGTCGAATACCTGATACTTCTCCCATTTAAACCGATCTCCCGAATCTCGATTTTACTTCTTCGGCCCCTAGAAAGCGCAGTTCTTATCCGTTTCGGCTGAAATCTTGCGCAACGACTTTTTTATGACCTTCAACGTACGCGTCAAAAATCGTCTGAATCGGTCCATAATCTTCTACAGGACCCACATAAACCGATCTCCCGATTAAATTTACCACAATGACTTATACTATGAATTGGTCCATTCTATATAAATATGATGTAGCTCCAATAGCATAGCGTTCCTATCCATTGCCTTTTGCCATGTCCATCCGACCGTCCGTCCGTCTGTCGAAATCACAATTGCGGTCGAACGCGTAAAGCTAGCTGCTTGAAATTTTGCACAGATACTGAATATTAATGTAGGTCGTTGGGGATTGCAATTGGTCCATATCGGTTCAGATTAACTATAGGTCCCATATAAGCCGATCTCCCAATTTAACTTCTTGAACCCTTACAAGCTGTAATTGTAGTCCGATTTTGCTGAAACTTCGAAACGGTTCGAATCGGTTCATAACCTTATATAGCTCCCTCATGGACCGATCCCCCGGTTTGAGTTCTTGGGCCCTTACAAGCCACAATTTTTGTCTGATTTGAATGAAATTGAGCACGTAGTGTTTTGTTATAACTTCCAACAACTCTGCCTAGTATGGTCCAAATCGGCCTATAACCTGATATAGCCCCTATATAAACCGATCTCCCGATTTGACTCTTGAGCCCCTACAAGCCACTATTTATGCCCGATTTGGCTGTTATGGCTTCCAACAGATGTCAAGAACTGTCCGAATCAGTCTTTAACCTGATATATCTCCCTTATGAACCGATTTCCCAGTTTGACTTCTTCAGCCCTTTAGATTAGGTTGAATGGGTTGCCCACCAAAGGTGAGTTCACTCGGAGGCCAGTTTGTCCCATTGTGGTACCCTAGAGAGAGAAAGGGAAGAAAAAGAAAATGTTAGACCTCGTGCTAGAGGTTATAAACGAATAAAAGAACAAATTGACGAAGTATGCCGAAGGGCCTAACACAACTCACCGTCCCCAATTTCAGCAATATCGGATAATAAATGTGGCTTTTATGGACCTAAGATCCTAAATCGGAGGATCGCTCTATGTGGCAGCTATATTCAAATCTGGACCGATCTGGGCCAAATTGACGAAGGATGTCGAAGGACCTAACACAACGCACTGTCCCAAATTTCAGCAAAATCGGATATTAAATGTGGTTGTTATGGGCCTAAGACCCTAAATCGGAGGATCGCTCTATGTGGGAGCTATATCCAAATCTGGACCAATCTGGGCCAAATTGAGGAATGATGTCGGCGGGCCTAATACAACCCACTGCCCCAAATTTCAGCAAAATCGGATAATAAGTGGGGCTTTTATGGGGCTAAGACCCTAAATCGGCGGATCGGTATATATGGCAGCTATATCCAAATCTGGACCGATATGTGCCAAATGGAAGCAGGATGTCAAAGGGCCTAACACAACCCACTGTCCTAAATTTCAGCAAAATCGGATAATAAATGTGGCTTTTATGGGCCTAAGACCCTAAATTGGAGGATCGCTCTATGTGGCAGCTATATCCAAATCTGGACCAATCTGGGCCAAATTGAGGAATGATGTCGGCGGGCCTAATACAACCCACTGTCCCAAATTTCAGCAAAATCGGATAATAAATGTGGCTTTTATGGGCCTAAAACCCTAAATCGGAGGATCGCACTATGTGGCAGCTATATCCAAATCTGGACCAATCTGGGCCAAATTGAGGAATAATGTCGGAGGGCCTAATACAACCCACTGTCGCAAATTTCAGCAAAATCGGATAATAAATGTGACTTTTATGGGCCTAAGACCCTAAATAAGCGGATCGGTTTATATGGGGACTATATCAAGATATAGTTCGATATGGCCCATCTTCGAACTTAACCTGCTTATGGACAAAAAAAGAATGTGTGCAAAGTTTCAGCTCAATATCCCTATTTTTAAAGACTGTAGCGTGATTTCAACAGACAGACGGACAGATTGACAGACGGACGGTCATGTCTAGATCGTCTTAGGTTTATACGCTGATCAAGAATATATATACTTTATAGGGTCGGAAATGGATATTTCGCCATCACTATCCTTCGGTGGTGGGTATAAAAAGAGAGGATAAGTGGAAAAACCCGAGCGGTGGGGGAAGAACCCCCCCATCCCTACGTAAGTACGGATTTACCTACGCCGGAGCCTGAGGCACCCCCCCCCCCACCACTCCCCGGTCCCCACCTTCCCTATTCCCTCAACAAACCTCAGGAGAGACACCAGAGGTACATTTGCAAGTTCACTCAGATCATAGAAGAAACCGCTCCCCAGAAAGGAGAGCCTACATCTCTGCAGACCCGGTCGAGAACACAGCAAGAGCTCAATAGCCTCATCCTCATCGAGGCAACTCCTACAGAAGTCATTGTGCGGTAACCCCATGTGCGCCGCCATGCGGCCTATGGCACAGTATCCGATTATGACCCCTATCAAAATACTCATCAACCTCTTATCGAACGGCAGCAACTACCTCGTTCTCCTCGTTCCTCGTTCTCCATAGCGCCTTCGCAGTCGGGCAACCATCTATCGAGTCCCACCTCGCCACCGACGCCGCCCTGGCCATCCCATCTACTGTGTTGAATAGCTCAAAAAATGGCATATAGGCAAGACCGATGACTGGTCCGCCCGGCGCAGTCGAACCCCTCCTGGCGCACTCGTCTTTCCACTCCCCTCATGCCCAGAAACCCATGTCAGCGTCACATCATGGGCCCGGGGCCTATTAAGGAATTCCAAACAGTCCGCCGCGCATCTCGATCTCACCATCCTCGACCCCAAGGCCTTGAGCGCCGCCATACTGTCCACACACATTCTGAGTTTCGAGGGCAGTTAACCCCTTACCAAAATTTCTCTTGCGGCCACTGCAATGGCACACTCCTCTGCCTGAAAGACCATACACTCGTCCTGCAGTCTCAGAGACATACTGATATTGAGTGCATCAGAGTAACTCCCAATCCAGTCCCTGACTCCATATTGGAGCCATCTGTGTAGATCGAGGTTTCATCCTCCTCAAATACAACATTCGCCCTCCATTCATCACTTCCAGGAAAACGAATAGCGAATGCCCTCACTCCAGTCGACACTGGTGCCAGGTAGTCCTAGATCCTCCTTAGTCTGCCCTCCGTATCCATAACACACAGAATTGAACTGTGTCCGGAACCATCCTCCTTCAGCGTGCCGAGCTCTCTCAGCCTAAGCGCGACCCTGGAGACGCAGATCCAAATACAGGCCCCAATGGGCTGCATATCCAGCATCGCCACCAGGCTTGGCTGAGGTGCGGATCTCAGCGCCCCTGTGATCCCGACGCAGGCCAGTTTCTGGACCTTCTCGAACTGGTTCGCAGGAGTCCTCTTCCCAACGGCGTTCCACCATACCAGTGCATAGGCCAGTACTGGTCTCACGATGCCCATATACATCCAATAAATCATCTTGGGAGCCACCCTCCACTTCCTACCGAACATCCTCCTGCAGGAGTAAAAGCGCACAGTGCCTTAGGGCTTCTTTCCTCGGTATTCCTCTTCTAGGACAGTTTCGAATCGAGGACTATGCCTAGGTACTTCGTCTCCTTCGACAGACGCTGGGTGACCCCGCCGCAATTTTTGGCTGAAACGGAGGTCAAATGGAGGCTAAAACGGAGGTTAAATGGAGAATGACTATTGAAAATGAGAAGAGATTCTGTGTTAATTATTGTGCAATTTCAATTAAGCAAAAATACAGTTACCATTGCTTTCAATGGATATTCTAGTGGGGTTAGTCCAACAAGGCAGAATTCACTATGGGTGGAGTAGTAACTCCTGATGCAATCCTTATAGTACGTTTACACTGGCCATTAAATTCGGATTTATGGCCTTTTCAAGATTTAAGTGCTAAATCCTGTGTTTTTTTGCAGGTTCCACCATGGAAAAAAAAATCCCAAATATAAACCTGATTTCATGGATAATCGATAAAATCGATAAAAGTACCAAAATATGCAACTGAGATTTGTGTATGGATGTGTGTGATATGCACATTCAAAAATTAAAAACCCCAAAAAACGCAGGGTAAACGGACACGATTTGTTTTTGGATTTAGTTAAATCCAGATCATAAAAATGTCAATGTAAGCGAGCAATTCTTATTTTTTTTTTCTCGGACCCAGCAAGAGTCTTAACTACTCTCCCCAAGCGCCAAACACTAGATGGCAGTAAACCGTGCATCACGACTGCCAAATCGCCTATTATCACGTTAGGAGAATTGTTTTTCAACAAGTAGCGCTTCTAAAGTGATTTGAGGTACTCTTCTTTCCATCGTATGGCCAACTGGTGATGTATCACCTTTAGATTCAGTCCACTATTTAGTATGAAGATGTCCTGAGGATAAGGCTCGGGAAATGCCGTGCCCGGGATTCAACGCTGTGAGGTCATTTGGATCCTCAGAGACAGCGATCCGAGCAATCATGATGGCAAGCTGTTAGAAGGTGAAGAAGTGAGGCTCGTTAAAAATGGTCCTTGAAACTCTTAACGGCTGACTCCCAAAGGCCACCCCTATGTGGAACATGGGGCTGTATAAATTGCCATTCAAACCCCTGTGTGGAGTATTTCTAAGATACATTGCTACTTGGATGAAACCCTTAGATTACCTAAGCAGCTTGCGATTGGCCCCTCACGAAATTCCTGTCTTTATTCGAAACTAACTTCCTAGGTAGGCCTCGCATCGAGAAAAAGTGGCCTCAAATGGCGCTGTGGAAAGTTCCGAACAGGGCTCTAGAAGTACGGCCTTGGTGGAGCAACATATAAAAATGTTTTCATAGCTTTTTAAGAGTGGGGAGCGTCATAACGAGTAACTCTTAATGTCAAAAGACTCTGGAAAATCTATGCCAGTGATGTGAAATGCCGGAGCTATCGAAAATTGATCTTGAGGAAGTGGTGCCATTGTCTGGGCGCATGATCACTTTCGGCAAATTTTGCATGTTATGCATCTATGGATGATACTTTTCACCCTTGGTTTAAGTCGAGAGATGTGGAATACTGTCTGGACCATTCGAAACATTAAAATGCAATCTCCATGGTCTATTAACGTGTGTAAGTAAAGCAGGTACAACTGACAGAGACGAGAGTTCCTAGGAAGTATAACTGGGAATTTTTCGCTTTATATAAGGAAAGATGCGGCCTGTCGACCATTTACCCGTAGAATATTCTTTTTTTGTTCCAGAAATGGGTTCAAGCATTGCAGTGAACTTTTGCAGGGCAATTTTTAGGATCTACTTCTGGGTACCATCTAAAATGGGGCAACATTATGAGATGGGTTTTCGTGAATGCCACTTTATGTAGGGTCAGGATATGGAAAGAAATTCTTCCTGTATCTACTCAATTCAAGATTTCAATTAAAGACAAATTAAAAATTCCAAATTTTCACCAAAATTAGTCGATTTTTTTTATAAAAAATATTTGAACATAGACAATTTCGTCGAAATTTAATTTTTTTCTTAATTTACAAAAATTTTACATAAATTTTTTTTTTGCAAAAGTTCTTAATTTGAGAAAAAAATATATTTTGACTTTTTATACCCACCACCATAAAATGGGGGTATACCAATCTAGTCATTCCTTTTATAACACCTCGAGATATTCGTGTAAGGCCCCATAGAGAATCGATCTAGCCATGTCCGTCCGTCTGTCGAAATCACGATACGAACGCGTCGAACGCGTAATGCCAGCCGCTTGAAATTTTGCACAGATACTTAAGATCGATGTAGATCGTTGGTGATTGCAAATGGGCCATATAGGTTCAGATTTAGGTATAGCTCCCAAATAAACCGATTTCCCAATTTGACTTCTTGAGCCCCTGGAAGCCGTAATTTTTATACCCTCCACCATAAGATAAGGGGCACACTAATTTCGTCATTCTGTTTGTAACTACTCGAAATATTCGTCAGAGACCCCATAAAGTATATATACTCTTGATCGTCGCGACATTTTATGTCGATCTAGCCATGTCCGTCCGTCTGTCCGTCCGTCCGTCTGTCTGTCGAAAGCACGCTAACTTCCGAAGGAGTAAAGCTAGCCGCTTGAAATTTTGCACAAATACTTCTTATTAGTGTAGGTCGATTGGTATTGTAAATGGGCCATATCGGTCCATGTTTTGATATAGCTGCCATATAAGCCTATATGGGGTCTTGACTTCTTGAGCCTCTAGAGTGCGCAATTCTTATCCGATTGGAATGAAATTTTGCACGACGTGTTTTGCTACGATATCCAACAACTGTGCCAAGTATGGTTCAAATCGGTTTATAACCTGATATAGCTGTCATATAAACCGATCTTGGGTCTTGACTTCTTGAGCCTCTAGCGTGCGCAAGTCTTATCCGATCAGAATGAAATTTTGCACGACGTGTTTTGTTATGATATCCAACAACTGTGCCAAGTATGGTTCAAATCGGTTCATAACCTGATATAGCTGCCATATAAACCGATCTTGGGTCTTGACTTCTTGAGCTTCAAGAGGGCGCAAATCCTATCCGATTTCGCTGAAATTTTGCATGACGTATTTTATTTTTACTTTCAACAACTGTGTCGAATAAGTTTCAAATCGGTTCATAACCTGATATAGCTGTCATATAAACCGATCTGGGATCTTGACTTCTTGACCCCTAGAGGTCGCAATTATAATCCGATTTGCCTGAAATTTTGTACGATGGATCCTCTCATGACTATCAACAAACGCGTTTATTATGGTCTGAATCGGTCTATAGCCCGATACAGATCCCATATAAATCGTTCTCTCTATTTTACTTCGTGAGCCCCAATGGGCGCAATTCTTATACGAATTGGCTGAAATTTTACACAGGTCTCCAACATATAATTTAATTGTGGTCCGAACCGGACCATATCTTGATATCGTTTTAATAGCAGAGCAACTCTTTTCTTATATCCTTTTTTGCCTAAGAAGAGATGCCGGGAAAAGAACTCGACAAATGCGATCAATGGTGGAGGGTATATAAGATTCGGCCCGGCCGAACTTAGCACGCTTTTTTTTTCCATTTGGTTGATATTTGGCATGTGGAGTTCTGTAATGACTTCCAATAACTGTGCTAAGTACGGTCCAAATCGGTCTATAACCTGATATAGCTCCGATATAAACCGATCTGCCGATTTGAGTTATTGAGCCCTTACAAGCCGCAATTTTTTTCCGATGTGGCTGAAATTTTGGAAGCGACGTTCCGTTACAACTTCCAACAACTGTGTCAAACACGGTCCAAATCAGTCTGTAACCTGATATAGCTCCCATGTAAACCGTTCTTTAGGTCTTCCTTGTTTTTGTATAAATTTTTAGCAGAATCCGTGGTGGTGGATTCCCAAGATTCGGGCCGGCCGAACTTAGCACGCTTTTTCTTGTTATTTTTACTATTTGATCTGCTTTTGGCAGTATTTTCCTCTTCTCCCTTAAAAAAGATTTCCCCTCAAACCCACTGTGCATGGTCCTCGTTCAAGTGGCAAAACATTTGCAAGTAATGCAAAAACACAGTTAAATGTGGCACGTGACCAACCAACGAACTGAGAGACCAACCCACCGCCTGGACCACCTTGTGAAGAAGACACACTGAAGCGAGCGCACGTGTAGATGTGCCATTGAGCAAGAGTGTGCGTATGGGACCTTTACGCATTATGAATTTTCATGATACGTTTAATTTTCACCCTTTTTGGCCTGTGAAATGTATCCCACCGTCATCAAGGGGGAATGCCGGTGATGCTGAGTGCATGGCAGTGAAACGTAACAAAACAAATCAAAATTTTAAATGGATTTCAAGTGTTGCTTTTGGTTATTACTCTTGTTATTGCTATAGACCACGTTTTCGTTGTTGTTGTTGTTGTAGATGCCTTCTAATAACAACAACAATTACTGAGAAGAGACAACGCATTGAGAAGTCCTTCATTATTCATTCATTACTAAACTGCAATTGTTGTCTATTTCGTAGAAAGATAAAATAAATATTTACGTTTTGTTTTTTTTTTTTTTGTAAATGCCTAAATGGATTCTGGGAAAAATGGTTGCCCCTGCCAGGAATTGGTATGAAGAGGATTTAAATATTATTGTAGAATAATTTAAAGAATTTTAAATTCCATATTCTTAAACTTTTATTCTTAAAACAAGAGATACAGCCATTTTCAGGTTTTCATACTGAAATTAAAGCTTTTCGTGGGCTTAAGATAAAATTTCTCTCTTGGACGCATAGCTTAGGAGTACTTCCAGTTTAAAGTTTTCATACTAAATTTTAGAGATTTTGTGGATTTTGCGTGAATTTTTGAATTTTTTGATGGAGTCATAAATTAAGGCCTCTAAGACCCATAGCTTGGTAGATGCAACCAATTTACTAAAATTATGATTTTTATTGGATTTTCCATGAAATTTTCATTTTTTTGATGAAGTCACGAATTGAGGCCTATTCCCTTTAAAACGCATAATTTAGGAGAAACAGCTATTTTAAAGTTTCACTACTAAAATTACAATATTTGATGGATTTTCGACAATGTCTGGAGTCACGAATTAAGGTCTATTTCCCTCTAGGACGTTTTGTTTAGGAGATACATTCAGATTAGAGTTTTCGTAAAATTTTAAGGCCCATTTCCCACTAGGACACATGGTTTAGGAGATACAGCCAATGTAAATTTTTATACCCAACACCTTGTCAATCTGTTTGCAATACATAGAGATATCCATTCCCGACCCTAGATAGTATATATATATTCTTGGTCATCGTAAAAATCTAAGACGAGTTAAAGATGTCCCTTAGATCGTCCCATGTTATAAAGGAGATTTTTTTGTCCATCGAGAAACTTCATATTTTCTTCCTTTTGATCCTCACAAGGAAAATACGAAATATTACGGCTATCGGTTAACGATAAGCTGTGTCGACACGCCGATAATTGGATGTAGTACATATCAGGAATTGTGGTGCGGCAAGTGATAGCTTGAGCAGGGCATGTGGTAGGAAGCATGATGAGACATTGTAAAGTGGGAGAAAAATCGAAAAAAAATTGTGAAAAATATGCCATGTAAGAACGGGTAGATATGATACTTAAAAATTTTGAATGGTTAGAGCTGAGGTGTGTTAAGTTTGTCCGGGCATCTTTCGGCAGGCCCCTAAATTTGGTATACTTGGCCTTTCAAAAATTTGTTGGGTTGCCATATCTTCGTTTGTGGTCCGATTTCTAAAATTTTTTGCAGGGTAGTGCTCAAATATCCCTGCAAACAAATAACAATTAACAAGTAAAAAGCCGCTAAGTTCAGCCGCTTTTATGGCCCCAAAACCTTTAATCGAGAGATCGGTCTATATGGCAGCTATATCTAAATCTGGACAGATCTCGGCCAAATAGCTGAAAGTTATCGAGGGGCATAACACTACTCACTATCAATATTTCGGCGAAATCGGACAATAAATGCGCCTTTAATGGGTCTAAAACCTTAAATCTAGAGATCGGTCTATATGTCAGCTATATACAAATCTGGACCGATCTGTGCCAAATTGAAGAAGGATGGCGAAGGGCCTAACACAACTCACTGTCCCAAATTTCAGCGAAATCGGACAATAAATGCGCCTTTAATGGGCCCAAAACCTTAAATCTAGAGATCGGTCTATATGACAGCTATATCTAAATCTGAACCGATCTGGGTCGAATAGAAGAAATATGTCGAAGGGCCCAACACAACTCACTGTCCGAAATTTCAGCAAAATCTGACAATAAATGTGGCTTTGATTGGCCTAAGACTATAAATCGGCGGATCGGTCTATATAGCGGCTATATCCAAACCTGAATCGATCTGAGCCAAATTGACAAAGGATGTCAAAGGGTTTAAGACAACTCACTGTCCCAAATTTCAGCAAAATCTGATAATAAATGTGGCTTTGACTGGCCTAAGACTATAAATCGGCGAATCGGTCTATATAGCGGCTATATCCAAACCTGAACCGATCTGAGCCAAATTGACAAAGGATGTCGAGGGACCTAACACAACTCACTGTCCCAAATTTCAGCAAAATCGGACAATAAATGTGGCTTTGACTGGCCTAAGACTATAAATCGGCGGATCGGTCTATATGGCAGCTATATCCAAACCTGGACCGATCTTGGCCAAATTATAGAAGGATGTCGAGGGACCTAACACAACTCATTTTATCAAATTTCGGCGACATTGGACAATAAATGCGTCTTTAATGGGTCCAAAACCTTAAATCTAGAGATCGGTCTATATGTCAGGTATATCCAAATCTGAACCGATCTGGGCCAAATTAAAGAAGAATGACGAAGGGCGCAATATAACTCACTGTCACAAATTTCAATGAAATCGGACAATAAATGCCCCTTTTATGGACCCAAGGCCTTACATCGATAGATGGCAGCTATATCGAAATTTGGGCCGATCTCGCCCAAATTGAAGAAAGATGTCGACTGGCCTAACACAACTCAGTGTTCTAATTTTCCGGAAAATCGGACAATAACTGTGGCTTTGATTGGCCTAAGACATTAAATCGGTGGAACGGTCTATATGGCAGCTATATCCAAATCTGGACCGATCGGGGCCAAATTAAACAAGAACTTTGCATACTCACCACCAAGGATATAAACATCCTATTTTATTATAACTCCACTACCATATCCATTGTTATATCTAAATAGGGACTGGTCTCGATCATATTTTATTCGGGTCCCGAGAACTTATATACAAGTAACAGTTTCTGCGAAATCAGGCAAGAAATTCACTTTTATAGGATAAAGACCCAAAATTAGAAGATCATACTATATGACAGCTATATCTCTACAGTCTGATCATATTCATATTTGGGTCGGATGTCAAGAGGCTTATAGCAACTCACTATTTCAAGTTTCAACAAAGCTTTTATGGGTTTCAGACCCTTTATCGGCAGATCGGTCTATATAACAGCTATATCTAAATACCGTCCGAATCTTTTATAGGCTTAGACCCTTTATCGGCAGATCGGTCTATATGACAGCTATATCTAAATATAGTCTGATCTGAACCATATTAAGGTCGGATGTCGCGATCCTTAAAAAAACTCACTGCTGAGGGGATGCGTGACCCCCTTTACTTTGATCTTATTTTGTATGTTAGATTCGAAATCTACTTCCGAATACCTTTCATTTGAGCCCCATATTGAAATGAACGTTCAATAGGTCAGTTTGGGGAGTTTTTGGGGTTGGGCGGCCCGATGGGTATTTAGACTCAAATTCAATACCATATTCGTATTCTACTTTCCAATACCTTTCATTTGATACCTATATTGCCCCGATCGGTCCACTTTTGATTTTGGATTGTGTTTTTTCATAAGGGAGAGGGCCCGTCCCTCTTCCGATACCGAAAAATTATATAGCCTGTGTTTTCTTCAAGACCAACCTATACAATATACGGCCCCACAGGTACTTGGACCCAACTTTTTTTTAATGAAATCCGTACTCTACTATTGCATACCTTTTATTTGAATCTCATATTGTCCCGATCGGTACACTTTTATTTTTGGGTAGTACTTTTAAGGTTAGGGGGGAGGGTCCGCCCCCCTCCCGATATCAAAAAATTATAAAGCCTATGATTCCTTCCAGACCAACCCACACAATCTTTGAGAATTTCAAGGTCATCTAAAAAATTTAACCCCAAAGAGGTGTCGCACTGCGGAACGCCGTTCGGACTCGGCTATAAAAAAAGTTCCCTTATCATTGAATTTAAAACGTGAATCGGAAAGAACTCTTTGATGAGTGAGAATTTGTCCCTGGTGGTAATGTTCTTCCTTAGGAGAGGGATGGCACCTCAGACATTTCGACTCAAATATTTATATCAAATTCGTGCTGCACTTCCAAATCCTTTTAATTTGAGCCCCATATTGCCATGGCCGGTAAATATGAACCGTTTGGAGGGTGTTTTGGGGCTGGGGCGACCACCGTCACTTTGCACCGAAAATAGATATCGAATTTGTTCTGTATTCCCATCGGAAATGAAGTTCAGTTTAGGGAGTGCTTTAGGGCGTACCCCAAAACACTTGGCTCCGAAATGGATAACAAATACCTTTTATTTGGGTGCTAATATGCCCATTTGTGGGTATTTGAGGGTGGGTGACCTCCCATTGCTTGAACCCAATATTTTATGCCATATTTGTAATCTACTGCGAAATATTTTTCATTTGAGTCCCATATTGACCAGAACTTCGAATATATCTGTTTAGAGGAGTTTTGTTGTTGGGGGCGCCCCGCTCTGTGAAAATTTCATGGTAATGGGTTCGGCCGTTTTTGAGTCTATACGGAACAAACAAACAAACACAATTTGATGATTTATAAAGGGTGATTTTTTTGAGGTTAGGATTTTCATGCATTAGTATTTGACAGATCACGTGGGATTTCAGACATGGTGTCAAAGAGAAAGATGCTCAGTATGCTTTGACATTTCATCATGAATAGACTTACTAACGAGCAACGCTTGCAAATCATTTTCAGTGAATGGGCCCTAGAAAAGTTGGCAGAAAATCCGCTTTTTTATCGACAAATTTTGTTCAGCGATGAGGCTCATTTCTGGTTGAATGGCTACGTAAATAAGCAAAATTGCCGCATTTGGAGTGAAGAGCAACCAGAAGCCGTTCAAGAACTGCCCATGCATCCCGAAAAATGCACTGTTTGGTGTGGTTTGTACGCTGGTGGAATCATTGGACCGTATTTTTTCAAAGATGCTGTTGGACGCAACGTTACGGTGAATGAACACATTTCGAACCGAACACTGATTTTTGTAATAAAATTCAATGATTTGCAAGCGTTGCTCGTTAGTAAGTCTATTCATGATGAAATGTCAAAGCATACTGAGCATCTTTCTCTTTGACACCATGTCTGAAATCCCACGTGATCTGTCAAATACTAATGCATGAAAATCCTAACCTCAAAAAAAATCACCCTTTATATAAGATACCACTGGACGTCCATGTCGAGTTTGGTCCAATTGGGCCAAAATTTCAATATAGCTGCAATGGGTTCATAAAAGAGGCATTTTTTCCGGATTATGGACTACCTGCCCAAATTTTGTACAAAAATCCCCAAAATACCCTTTTCGGGCAAGGATGGTTTTAAAATCGGCATTTTTTTTTTTTGTAAATTTGCTGTGGAGGTGTTTGGGGATACATTTTCAAATAGCATTTAAAGTTTGAAACTGAGAGTGATGTCTCTCTTCCCCATTAACAGACGTGTGACGAAAGGATTCATCATTCTTTGAAAAATTCATTCACAAAAACTTTGCCTAGACCCATACTCTAATAAAAAATGAGGTACCACGAGCATCACCACAACTAAAGCTGTGCTCATCATTGAGCCCATTGACACAACAAATTAATATTAATTTTTGACACACTCCACCATAGCAACATGGTGAAGATGACTCCCAGAAAAGAGGCCCAGACAAAACGTGTGAAAACAACAACAACACTTCCTTCCGTAACAGACACTACTCAAAGGCATGGTTGTGTATCATCAATGGGCCACCAACCATTCTACCTTATCTTACCCAGAAATTATAAAAAATTATGGGAAATGAGGCAAAAGTCTTTTTTGTCACTTTCTACGTATTTGAATAATTAATAAAGATTTTTTTCCAACTATTTCATTAAGGGTTTGGTGTTTTGTCTTCTGCCCTGCTACATCACAGAACTTACAAAGAAGGTGCTGCTTTGGCTATGATGGTGGTGATTTTTTTGGGGTACTTTTCAATACATTTTCGTTTTTCCAACAACAAATATTTATTCAAGTGTTAAAATATTATTTCGCCTTCACAAATGTGAAGTGATTTTCTCAGCAAAAGTATTTTTTACTCCCACCCCTCTAGAAATGTGAAAAATTATCCACCTACCGTGGAATTAGTGGCAGTTAGTCTTGTCTTGCCTTCACTCAGTTTCCTGGTGTTTTTTTTTTGCCTTTGCCTTTGGACTTGTTACACTTCAAAGACGTTTTTTAGGTAATCAATCCTTGTAATTGCAAAGTTTTTGAGTTTTTTTACTTCTTCGAGAAGTTTGAAAAATTAATGGGAAAAATTCACATGAAAAACGTAGCGAAAAATGGAAAAAATTAACGGAAAAAATAAGGGAAAAAACTAGCAAAGCAATTTGACGCATTTGACTGGGGAGAAACAAATAGGCGGTGTAAAAGATGATGAAGAAGAAAGGTTTTACAAATGCAAAATAATAGAAGACGCGAAAATTTAAGCAATAACTATGGGTTGCCCAAAAAGTAATTGCGGATTTTTTAAAAGAAAGTAAATGCATTTTTAATAAAACTTAGAATGAACTTTAATCAAATATACTTTTTTACACTTTTTTTCTAAAGCAAGCTGAAAGTAACAGCTGATAACTGACAGAAGCAAGAATGCAATTACAGAGTCACAAGCTGTGAAAAAATTTGTCAACGCCGACTATATGAAAAATCCGCAATTACTTTTTGGGCAACCCAATAAAAGCAAATTTTTTTCATTGAATGTACCCTGGAACGTATCGTTAAGAAGCATCGGATAGGCTTCTGTCATATCCATCTGTGCTGCCTGATACAAATTTTAGCTTATTAATACCGCACCTGGTTTTAATATCGAAGCCAGACCGATTTTATGCTAAGCATTACCACTTTGTAGAGAAGTTTTTCATTGTTCAAGGCAGCATGCATGTCTCCACATTGACAATGACGAACAAACCAATGATATAGTCTATGAGCATGCAACGGGGGCATAGTGTGCTTAAAATATGAAAAGAACATTTTTGTGTGGTCTATGCAACCAGTAACCTGACGATTTACAAGGCTGCAGGAGTCGATGTGTTACCAGTAGAAATATTTCAGACTAAACGCGACACCTTTATATTGCGTATGCATTAGGTTGTATGGGTAAACTGGCTAAAAGAACGCATATCTGATGACTTGTTCCCATATCCTGAGGAATAAATCTATTGTACTTTCCATTGTACTCAAAACACTTTTGAATGTACTGTGTGAGAGATTTAAATCTAAGTCCAACGAGATAATTGGTCCTTTTAAATCCAGCTTTAGGCTTGGTAGGTTTAGGTTGAAGGAGATCATTCTGGCCAATTATAGTACCCCAGTAAGAAAAAGAAGTGCAGATGAAAAGGTAAATAAAAGTGTGAAATATTGGGTTGCCCAAAAAGTAATTGCGGATTTATTAAAAGAAAGTTAATGCCAACCAACCCAATATAATAAAACAAGTAAAAGTTCGAACGGGCCAAATCTTATATACCCTCCAGCATGGATCGCATTTGTCAAGTCCTTTACCCGGCATCTCTTTTTAGGCAAACAGGAGAAAAAGGAAAGAATTGCTATGCTATTGGAGCTATATCAAGTTGTGGTCCGATTCGGACCATAATTTAATTGACTGCTAAAGACCAAAGCAGATGTCATTGTGTAAAATTTCTGCCAATTCGCGCTTTAGGGGTTCAAGAAGAACAAGTAAACAGGCATTAAAGTCGGCCGGGCCGAACTTTGGATACTCACCACATCGAGTATATATGTAAACCCCTCTTTCGTCTCAATCCGGTGAAAATTGGATAACTTATGCAACCAAATTCGGCACGAACATTGAGTGGTTTAATAAATAGAAGTCACTATTGAATTTTGTATTTAAAATTTAAACAAAATCGGGCAAGAAATAAAGCTTTTATGAGCTTTAAATCCTTAATCGGCATATCGGTCTATATGACAGTTATATCTAAATACAGTCCGATCTATACCATATTTGGGTCAGATAGCGGGTGGCCTAAAAGTACTTAATTTTTCAAATTTCAGCGAAATCGAATAAAAACCGAAGATTTTATGGGCTTCATACTCTTCATCAGGAAATCGGTCAGTATGGCAGATATATCTTAATATAGTCCGATCCAAACCATATTTGAGACGGATGTCGGGAGACCTAAAACTACGCACTGTTTAAAATTTCTGCGAAATCGGATAAAAATAAAGTTTTTATGGGCTTTAGACCCAATATCGGCAGATCTGTCTATATGGCTGCTATATCGAAACATAGTCCGATCAGAACCATATTTGGATCGAAAATTTGGAGGCGTAAAATTTTTCATTGTTTAAAATTTTAACGAAATCGGTTAACAAATAATGCTTTTATGGGCTTCAGACCCATTATCGGCAGATCGGTCTATATGTCAGCTATAACTAAATATGGTCCGATCTGAACCATTTTTGGATCCTATATTGGGAGGCCTTATGTTACTCACTGTTTCAAATTTCAGCAAAATCGGATAAAAAATAAAGCTTTTATGGGCTCTAGACCCTTTATCGTCAGATCGGTCTATATGGCAGCTATATCCAAAAATGGTCCAACCTCAACCATATTATACTCGGATATCGGGACGCTCAAAACATCTCACTGTTTCAAATTTCAGCGAAATCGGTTAAAGAATAAAGCTTTTATGGGCATTAGACCCTTTATCGACAGATCGGTCTATATGGCAGCTATATCTAAATATAGTCCGATCTGAACTATATTTAGGCCGAATGTTGGGAGGTCCAAAACTACTCACTGTTTCAAATTTCAGCAAAATCGGATACAAAATACAGCTTTTATGGGTTCCAGACCCTTTATCGGGAGATCGGTTTATATGGCAGCTATATCTAAATATAGTCCGATTTGAACCATGTTTAGTTCAGATGTCGGACGGCCTAAAATAACCCACTGTTTTAAATTTCAGCGAAATTGGGTTATAAATAAAGCTTTTATGGTCTTCAGATCCTTTATCGGGAGATCGGTCTATATGGCAGCTATATGTACGTTATTTAGGTCCCATAGTGGGAGGCCTAAAGCTACCCACTGTTTCAAATTTCAGCAAAATCGGATAAATAATAAAGCATTTGTGGGCATTAGACCCTTTATCCCCAGATTGGTCTGTATAGCAGCTATATCCAAATATGGTCCGATTTGGCCCGTTCAAGAACTTGACCAGCGTACATCCAAAAGACGTATCTGTGCCAAATTTCAACTCAATATCTCAATTTTTGAAGGCTCTAGAGTGATTAGAACAGACGGACGGACGATATAGACCGATCTCCACACCCTATATAGGGAGATCGGTCTATATAGTAGCTATATCTAAATATTTAATAATAATTTAATAATAATAAAATATTACAACAGACGGACGGACAGACGGATAGACGGACAGACACCCCCTAACCTACGGTGGTGGGTATAATAAAACACGTCGTGCCAAATTTCAGTCACATCGGGTAAGAATTGCGCCCTCTAGTGGATCTAGAATTCAAGACCTCAGATTGGTTTATATGGCAGCAATGTCAGGTTATGGACTGAATTGAACTATTTTTAGCACAGTTTCTGGAAGTCATAACGAAACACGTAGTGCTGAATTTCAGTCAAATTGGAGAATAATTGCGGCCTTTAGTGGCTCAATAAGTCAAAATTCAAAATCGGTTTATATGGCAGTTATATATGGTTATGCACCGATTTGAACCATACTTAGCACAGTTGTTGGAAGTCATAATAAAACACGTCGTGCAAAAATTCAGCCACATCGGGTTAGAACTGCGCCCTCTAGAGGGTCAAGAATTCAACATGCAGGTTTGGTTTATATGGCAGGTACACGAAACATGTATTGTTAAATTTCAGCCAAATCGGATAAGATGCGCCCTCTGGAGGCTCAAGAAGTCAAGACCCCAGATCGGTTTTTATGACAGCTTTATCAGGTTGTGGGCCGATTTCAACCATACTTAGCACAGTAGTTGTAAGCCTTAATGAAACACCTCATGCTAAATTTCAGCCAAATCGGATAAGATGCGCCCTCTAGAGGCTCAAGAAGTCAAGACACCAGAGCGGTTTATATGGCAGCTTTATCAGGTTATGGGCCGATTTCAACTATACTTAGCACAGTTATTAGGAATCATAACAAAACACTTCATGCAAAATTTAGACAAATCGGATAACAATTGCGCCCTCTAGTGGCTCAGGAATTCAAGATCAAAGATCGGTTTATATGGCAACTATATCAAAACATGGACCGACCATTTACAATGCCAACCGACCTTCCCTAACAAAAAGTATTTTAGCTTTACTTTTTCGAAAGTTAGCGTTCTTTCCACAGACAAATGTACGGACGGACATGGCTAGATCCACTTAAAAAGTCAAAGCAAAGCAAGTAGGCATTAAGTTCGGCCGGGACGAACTTTGAATACCCATAATCTCAGGTATTAGTTAGGTTAGAGTGGAAGTCCCTTACAGACTCACTTAGACTATGTTTAGTCCATTGTTATACCACAGTAGTGACAGACCAAGGCCACTGGTGGGAATCGAACCTACGACCCGCGCACTAGCAATCCGAGCACGCTATCAATTCTGCTACCGGGAGGCCTGATCTCAGGTATAGATATTAAGCACTTTTCGACAAAATCCTAAATTTGAATCGGCCCATATTTCGATATAGCTGCTATGGGTGCATAAGTTACGTATTTTCCATCGGGTTATGACAAAAGGTGGTTTACATATAGTCACCGCCATCAGATACCAGCAGTTGGGAAAAGTAATCTTTCCCTATACACAGCACACTATCTGTATCAGTTGCCAGATTTCCTTCTTTGTCTCTGTCCGTCCGTCTGTTTGTTTTAACTTGAATTCGGAAGCTCATCGGACTCGGCGCTAGTCGTGCTATTTCAATTCTAATGAAACGATGGTCGGAGAAGAAGTTTTCCGAACAGATTTTCCACAAATTCGTTTATATAGTGTTATTAGATCGTTGGTATTCAAGAAATCGGTCTGGGCTTGATCCCGCTTTTGATATTATTTCTATCCCACCAAATGTGATGAGTTAGCAACCAACCACTACAACCTCACACCTACAACCCACTACAACCTCACATCCAAGCTTGTTATGAGCACTTACTAATAAAAGTGCCCCTGAAAAGTCTAACGAACCTCATAAGTTTCCATTGTTGAAACCCTTTATCTGCAGGAAAAGGGCATTGTCATTATATTTTAAATCTCGATATTGCTTTTCGAGTAGTAGGGATATATTACTGCTAAAAAAATCTTATTTACAAAATGACTCCTTTTTAGTCCTGTCTCCTGTCCTTTAGGTTCTCTTCTACCATTTCTTTCTTCATACAAAAGAATTTTCCATTTTGCTACAATAAAAAACTAAGAATTAATGTTGCCGACAAGCAGAAAATGAGAAATAAAAATCAGAAATCATCCATAAAGGAAACTGGCGAGAAGCAAAAAAAAAAAAAAAAACAACAACCTTCTTAATATTACTAATCACAGTAAAGCAATTAGGTGGAAAATGATATTTTCTTTCTGACTTTGCTTCAACCACCCGCCTCAAGGACCAGCATCTCAAAAAGACACCTCCCACCGTTGAAGCAGAGCAGTGGCCAACAAAAAAGGTGGATACACTGTTACCGAAATGGCTGAAAACCAATAGTAATTTGAGAAATACTTTCCTTTTTCGCGTCCAATTTGAATGGAATGAATGCAACCAAATGAAGGAGAGAACAAAATATTCAAGAAAATAAAAGAAAATTTCTTTTGCCTTTTTCACGAAATAAATTGCCAACAATTTGTAAGTTTTAAGTTTCTGTTTTAGACAAAGCCCCTCCCCTGGCCCCTGAAGGCGAGTGAAGAAAGAAGAATGTTCGCACTGGCATAAGAAATGACCAAAAAATATAAGGAAATATTTGTGAAAAGGAGAACGGCAGGAGAACGTGGGAGAAAATGAAGAATTTGTAATGATGAGGAAAAATTTTCAATTTTACTAACTGCGATTAATCAGAGAAAATGAAAAAAAAGCAGGAATGGAAACAGACATTTAAAGTGGCAAAATTTAAATCAAGTTTTCGTTTGGCGGGTATTAACAGTTTTTTAATATTGGGTTGCCCAAAAAGTAATTGCGGATTTTTCATATAGTCGGCGTTGACAAATTTTTTCACAGCTTGTGAGTCTGTAATTGCATTCTTTCTTCTGTCAGTTATCAGATGTGACTTTTAGCTTGCTTTAGAAAAAAAGTGTAAAAAAAGTATATTCGATTAAAGTTCATTCTAAGTTTTATTAAAAATGCATTTACTTTCTTTTAAAAAATCCGCAATTACTTTTTGGGCAACCCAATTTATACATAAGTCTTTATCTTTGGATTTTCGAAGTATTTTTATGACTTGATACCTAATTTTGGCTTCAAACTAAAAATTTGTATTGCGACGGCTGAAACTGTCCGAAAGTAGTCACCCCAGAATTACTTTGGTTTGCTTCATCCGGTCCTATGGATGGCATTTGTAGCTATTTTCCGATTCTGTTTCCTTATCCTTGTGACTGCTGAGGACTTTGTTCCGATTGCTGACTCTGACACAAATCGCAGTGGCACATGCGGAGGACCTGTCAAAGTGAGATTCTTACACTATCGACTCTCGCAGCCAACTGCAGACGTACTTCTGCTATCCATGTAATAAACAATGTGGATGCCACCGTAGCGCAGAGGTTAGCATGTCTGCCTATGACCCTGAAAGCCTGCGTTCGAATCCTGGCGAGGCCATGAGAATAAATTTTCAGCGGTGGTTTTCTCCTCCTAAGGCTGGCAACATTTGTGAGGTACTATGTAAAACTTCTCTCCAAAGAGGTGTCGCACTGCGGCACGCCGTTCGGACTCGGCTATAAAAAGGAGGTGGTTTTCCCCTCCTAATGCTGGCAACATTTGTGAGGTACTATGCCATGTAAAACTTCTCTCCAAAGAGGTGTCGCACTGCGGCACGCCGTTTGGACTCGACTATAAAAAGGAGGTCCCTTATCATTGAGCTTAAACTTGAATCGGACAGCACTCACATGATATGTGAGAAGTTTGCGCCCTGTTCCTTAGTGGCAGGTTCATGGTCACAATTAGCATTTTTGGATAAAGTTTTGGTGGCAGATATCTTGGTTTTCCACAGAGCCTTTAAGTCATCGTTACATGTGGTGCCTTCATTAAGCAGTTGGGTCAGTCGAGTGGAGTATGCCATTGCCATTTACTCAATGTTCAGTTTCCGTGCAGTGTCAGAACGTACTTTTCTTGCCATGGTCACACTGGTACGAACCTTTGCTGCGACAAGGTTATGAGCCGAATCTTTATTTGCTCCTCTAATCGCTTGTACATCTAGCACGCTGGATAAAAATCGAAAATAATTAAATTTTGAACGGAATTATCTTCGAAACTAAAAATTTGACGTATTTATGGTTAGAATTTTTGAAATTTGTATACCCTCCACCATAGGATGGGGGTTACTAATTTCGTCAATCTCTTTGTAACTCCTCGAAATATTCCTCTGAGATCCCATAAAGTACACATATTTTTGATCGTCATGTCGTTTTAAGTCGATCCAGCCATGTCCGCCTGTCCGTCTGTCTGTCCGTCCGTCTGTCCATCCGTCTGTCTGTCCGTCCGTCTGTCCATCCGTCTGTTTGTCCGCCTGTTTGTCCGTCCGTACGTCTGTCCGTCCGTCTGTCCGTCCCTCTGTCTGTCCGTCCGTCCGTCCATCTGTCCGTCCGTCTGTTTGTCCGTCCGTCCGTCTGTCCGTCTGTCCGTCCGTCTGTCCGTCCGTCCGTCTGTCCGTCCGTACGTCTGTCCGCCCGTCCGTCTGTCTGTTTGTCCGTCCGTCCGTCTGTCCGTCCGTCTGTCCGTCCGCCTGTCTGTCCGTCCGCCTGTCCGTCCGTCTGTTTGTCCATCCGTCTGTCCGTCCGTCTGTCTGTCCGTCCGTCTATCCGTTGGAAGATATAAGCTCAAGATATGGGACTGGAACGTGTTGGATGACCACAGCTTCTCTGATCATCGTTATATTAGTTCAGCCTTGAAGAAAATACTGCAGAAGTGGTCCCTCGGCTAAACAGAAGAAAGTCGGATTGGGATAAATTTCGGCACAAATTCTGCACTAGAAGGCATAGTCTAGACCAGAAAAGGATGTGGAAACCGTCAGTCCGTCCACCTGCCTGTCTGTCCGTCCGTCGGTTTGTCCGTCCGTCTGTCCGTCCTTACGTCTGTCCATCCTTCGTATGTCCGTCCGTCCGTCTGTCCACCTCTGCGTCTGTCCACCTCTGCGTCTGTCCACCTCTCCGTCTGTCCACCTCTCCGTCTGTCCACCTCTCCGTCTGTCCACCTCTCCATCTGTCTGTCGAAAGCACGCTAACTTTCGAAGGAGTAAAGTTAGCCACTTAAAATTTTGCACAAATACTTCCTATAAATGTAGGTCGGTTGGGATTGTAAATGGGCCATTTCGGTCCATGTTTTGATATAGCTGCCATATAAACCGATCTGGGATCATGACTTCTTGAGCCACTAGAGGATGCCATTCTTATCCGATTTGGCTGACATTTTGCATGTCAGGCTTTGTTATAGTTTCTAACAACTGTGCCAATTATGGTTCGGTTGGTCCATAACTTGACGTAGCTGTCATATAAACCGATCTGGGGTCTTGACTTCTTGCGCCTCTGGAAGGCTCAATTCCCGTCCGATTTGGCTGAAATTTTGCAAGCGGTGTTTTGTAATGACGTTTAATAACTGTGCTGATTATGGTTCCAATCGGTCCATAACCTGACGTAGCTGTCATATAAACCGATCTGGGGTCCTGACTTCTTGCGCCTCCAGAAGGCTCAATTCTCGTCCGATTTGGCTGAAATTTTGTATGAGGTGTTTTGTTATAACTTTCAACAACTATGTCAAGTATATCGGTCCATAACCTGGTAAAGCTGCCATATAAACCGATATTAAATCTTGACTTCTTGGGCCACTAGAGAGCACAATTCTTTTCCGATTTGGCTGAAATTTGGCACCACGCGTTTTGTTATGACTTCCAACAACTTGACTTCTTGAGCCTCTAAAGTTTGCAAATATTTCGAATTGGCTGAAATTTTACACAACGACTTCTTCTATTCAGTTCAATTATGGTACGAATTGGACGATAACTTGTTTCTTCATAAAATAGGTTCTTTTGAAATTTCTTAGGCGCATGTCAAAATTTTAATTTTTGCGACCTTTTTCCGTCCTGTTCTGTTCGCGCCATAATGCGTCGGGTCGACAAGAGTTCGCGCTAACCGTTAGTCATATTTCGTATTTTGCTAATTGAGATCAAAAAGGAAAAACATTTCGGGTATGTGTTGCCCCGTTTGCAAACAATATTTTCTCCTTTAAAGCATGGGGCGGTCTAAAATACATGTAACTGATGTAGAATTTAAAATTGGTGTTTCACAAATTTAAAAAAATTTGCATGCATCCATATGCAAATATTCCGTCATAAAACAATTGCCCAATTTTTTCCTCCGCTGTATACACCTTGGCGAATTCACTAACATCCCTCAACCCCCAATTTGAATATAATTTTTACCACTTTGTGGTATGACATCATACTTTGTACTAATTGAGTGAATTTATTAAAAAAAACAAAGCACACAAAACAACCAAAATCGTCATAGGTCATATTTTAAAAATGTAACATGGACACAAGAACAAATCCATACGCGAATGAAAAATGTGAACATACCTCGAATGACTTTGATGTGGAGTTTAAAAAGGATTTCATTCAATTCACTTTAAATGTTACATGACAACGATTTGTTACACTTCATCAATTTAAATGGCAATATTTGCGAAAAACCCCACAAGAACTTAAATCGAATAAATCCCATTTAACCCCAGCCAGCCCAGGCAACACCACCGAAAGTAGCTCAACTGTAACTTCATACACACACACACACATATATTGCACATATGAGTGCGAATCTAGCAAATATGACAAAAGAGCGTGCCATAAATGCCACCGAAAAGATTACAACAAATTCGTAGGCAGCAGGAATACAAAACAAGTGCAACATGACATTTCACAAAAAAAAAAAAAAAAATATTTACAAAAGGGAAACATGTAAGGAAAGTAAACGAAAGCAAAGGCATGGGCGATACCCTATAAACCCTACAAAAAGAATATAACAGACACTTTCAAAATTAAACAAGCTAAAGCGTCCTAAACTCGGCCAGGCCGATCTTTAGATACCCACCACCAGATATATACATCCAAATATAGACCGATTTAAACCTTATGCAACACTGAGGTCGAAAACATAAGTCAATGTGTCAAATTTCAGCGAAATCGGACAATAAATGTGCCTTTAATGGGGCAAGACTTAAAATCAAGAGATCGGTCTATATGGCAGCTATATTCAAATCTGGACCGATTTGGGCCAAATTGCAGAAATATGTCGAGGGGCCTAACACAACTCACTATCCCAAATTTCGGCGACATCGGACAACAAATGCGCTTTTTAAGGTCCCAAGACCTTAAATCGAGAGATCGTTCTATATGGCAGCTATATCCAAATCTGGACCGATGTGGGCCATATTGCAGAAGTATGTCGAGGGTCCTAACGCAACTCACTGTTCCAAATTTTGGGAAAATCGGACAATAAATGCCCTTTTTATGGGCCCAAAACCTTAAATCGAGAGATCGGTCTATATGGAAGCTATATCCAAATATGGGCCTATCTGTGCCATGTTCGAAGAAGATATCGAGGGGCCTAACTTAACTCACTGTGACAAACTTCGGTGAAATCGGACAATAAGTGCGCCTTTTATGGGCCCACAACCTTAAATCGTGAGATCGGTCTATATGACAGCTATATCCATATCTAAACCGATCTGTGCCATATTGCAGAAGTATGTCGAAGGGCTTAACACAATTCACTGTCCTTTTAGTGAAGTCGGACAATAATTGCGCCTTTAATGGGTCAAAGACCTTAAATCGAGAGATCGGTCTATATGGCAGCTACATCCAAATCTGAACCGATCTGGGCCAAATTAAAGAGGGATGTCGATGAGCCTAATACAACTCACTGTCCCAAATTTTGGCGACATCGGACAACAAATGCGCCTTTTATGGGCCCAAGACCTTAAATCGAGAGATCGGTCTATATGGCAGCTATATCCAAATCTGGACCGATCTGGGCCATATTGCACAAAGATGTCGAGAGTCCTAACGCTACTCACTGTCCCAAATTTCAGCGACATCGGACAATAAATGCGCCTTTTATGGGCCCAAGACCTTAAATGGAGAGATCGGTCTATATGGCAGCTATACCCAAATCTGAACCGATCTCGGCTATATGGCAGAAAGATGTCGAGGGTCTTAACGCAACTCACTGTCCCAAGTTTCAGCAAAATTGGACAATAAATGCGCCTATTAAGGGCCCCAGACCTTAAATCGTGAGATCGGGCTATATGGCAGCTATATTCAAATCTGGACCGATCTGGGCCAAATTGACGAAGAATGTTGAAGGGCCCAACACAACTCACTTTACCAAATTTCAGCAAAATCGGATAATAAATGTGGCTTTTATGGGCCTAAGACCCTAAATCGGAGGATCGGTCTATATGGCAGCTATATTTAAATCTGGACCGATCTGGGCCACATTGGAGAATCATGTCGAAAAGCCTACCACAACCCACTGTCCTAAATTTCAGCAAAATCGGATAATAATTGTGGCTTTAATGGGCCTAAGATCCAAAATTGGCGAATCGGTCTATATGGGGGCTATATCAAGATATAATCCGATATAGCCCATCTTCGAACTTGACATGCTTATGGATCAATTAAGAATCTGTGCAAGGTTTCAGCTCAATATCTCACTTTTTACAGACTGTAGCGTGATTTCAACAGACAGACGGACGGACATGGCTAGATCGTCTTAGATTTCCCCAAAATTGGGCTGCCTCAAAAGTCCGAATCCTAGCTTCAGTCGGGTCTAAGAATACCATCTGGAAGTACTCTCCTTCCTTTTCGTATTTTGACTACTGTAAGTGGAAAATAACAATTTTCTTCAATATAAATTTCATTTTTTGCTCTTGCCAACTTTATACACCAACTTACAATGCCATCAACGTTGATGTAGCTCAGCTCTATAGCGAAGCAATGAAATCCAAAGTGAAAGCAAAGAAAATTTCTTGGGTAACCTTTTTTAAAAGTATTAGCATGCGTTTGTTTCTCTTCGTCGGCTCCATTGCCTTTCCTAAAAGCCTTTAAATCTGTCATATGAGTAACATGAGCCAAAAAAAAGGGGTGTTGCCTTTCAGACAAGGGCAAAAAGTGATTTTTGCCTAAATACTTTAAATAACCCATATTTTACAAAACGAACCACAACTAAAAGACAATGAATGACATTTTGCCCAAAATGTCCTATAAATCTTAAGCGAAACGAGCCAAGCTACACTACTGTCATATCTCTGTTAGAGGGCCCAAAAGATTTTCTTTCATTCGCACAATTTTCCAACTTGGTGACTGGATTTTATCGCTGGTCCCATTGTGATGATGATGATGACTAGGATGATGATGCATTAGTGCAAATCGAATGAAATCGTGTTGCAAAAAAAAAAAAGGTGGTGAAAAATTATCAGGCAAAATTTTCTGTTAAGGTTGCAGGCTGTCTTCCACTCCATATAGGCGATATGATAGTCTAGAGTAGCTAAACAAACATGTGGTGGCTTTTTCGTGTTGCAAAAAAAGGGGGGGGGGGGGGCGGAAAATATGGCTAAATATGTGTCACATTTATGTTAACATGTATTTATGGTAGGTTTTTATGTTACTTTTTCCCGAATGGAAGCAGTTGTGGGTAAAATAATAGCAGCAAATCGTACTTTGCCTAAATTTGCTATGACAGAACATTTTTCCATTAGCTGAACTAAGATTAACGTTCCAAGCACCTCAAGCTGCTGTGTTTCTTCTAAAATCTTAAAACATTTTCGAGATGGCAGCAGTAAATCTCTCTTTGATATAAAAAGAGCTCCGTAACTGACTGATTGACTGACTTACAGATCACCGCCCGGCCTAAACGGCTAAAGCTAAAATCATACAACTTAGCACGAATGTAGGTCTGGGATCATAGGCGCTTGATAAGGCGGCGTTTTGCCTAATTCGTACGTTATGGTATCAAAAAGCACCAAATATTAGGTTGCCCATAAAGTAACTGCGGATTTTTCATATAGTCGGCGTTGACAAATTTTTTCACAGCTTTATCAGCTGTTACTTTTAGCTTGCTTTAGAAAAAAAGTGTAAAAAAAGTATATTTGATTAAAGTTCATTCTAAGTTTTATTAAAAATGCATTTACTTTATTTTAAAAAAATCCGCAATTACTTTTTGGGCAACCCAATAGTACGAAATGTTGAATGTTTTTCCGGCGTAAACGGATAGGACTAGAAACATGAAATTGGGCTCAAATGAGAGAGCGTCTCGAGAAAAGAAGGTTAGGTTAGGTTAGGTTTAAGTGGCAGTCTGCCATCAGACTCACTTAGACGTATTCGTCCATTGTGATGCTACAGGAACAGAAGAAGGAAGTTCCTACTGTTGAACCATCCAAATTGCTTTAAAAAGACCAACAATTTGGGAATGTTCACATTCGCTAAATCAGGCAGGTTCTCAAAGAAATGAGAACCTAAAGTGGAACTCTTTCTGACTGCTAGTGCGAGACACACACACAGAAGGTGTTCTATAGTCTTTTTCTTCGATGTCCTCACGGCTTCAGCAAAAGTCGTTGCTGGCAACCTTCAGGTCGCTGTCTAATCGGAGCAGGTCGCTGTCTAATCGGAGCATGTTTTCCGATTAGACAGCGACCTGTCATGACGGACACAATGACTGAGACGTCTGCTCTAGCCAATGACAGCAAAGCAGTAGACCTCTTTAAGTCTAGATTAGGGCACATTGTTTTGGAATACTCACAGCTACCTCTTTGCGACCATCTATCATTCGTTGTCCTTCGGGCCTGGTCCTGAAAACTAAGCTTACATGTCGCTAGGGGCATACCCACAGATTTCAGTATTCCTGGAATGTGTAGTGTAGTTCCCAGTCTCGCAAGCTCGTCCGCTTTACAATTCCCTGGGATATCTCTGTGGCCCGGCACCCAGAACAGCTGAATTTTGAACTGTTCAGTCATCTCGTTGAGAGATCTGCGACAGTCGAGGGTGGTTTTTGTGTTCGGAAGTACGTTCTCCAGGGATTTAATGGCTATCTGAGAAGATATTTATGCCAAAAGTCGTAACGAAATCATATCTTAGCCATTCCATCACTTCCTTAATTCCAGGGATCTCCGCTTCATACACACTGCAGTGGTTGGGTAACCTTTTCGATAGGACCATTTCTAAACCTTTAGAGTACACCCCAAAACCCACCTGGTCGTCTAGTTTTGAAACATACGTATAGAAGTCAATGTATCTTCTGTTGCCAGGGACCTCGTAGTTCCAATCGGTTCAATCAGGAATAGTGGTACAGTACTTTTTATCAAAAAGCGGCTCAAAAAGGGTGTAGTCCACATTGCCTGAAACATCGGATATTGTATCAAGGATAACACAGTGTCCATAGCCGCCACATGACCAAAGAGAAAGCTCTCTTAACCTCAAGGCGGTGGTCGCTGCAATTTATCCAGCCACAATGTCCAGAGCCATAAGATTCAGCATTATATTCAGTGCATCAGATGGTGTCGTCCTCAGTGTGGCTGTGATGCACAACAAAGCCATCCTTTGGATCCGGTTAAGTATTGAGCAGTAGGTGGACTTTTGAAGCGTCGTCCACCAGACCACAACACCATATAGAATTATAGGTCTGGCAACTGCAGTATATACCCAATGCATGACGCGTGGTCTAAACCCCCAACTTTTCCCAATGGCTCTCTTGCAGGTGTATAGGGCAAGAGTGGCCTTTCTTGCCCTTTCCAAAATGTTGGGATTAAAGTTCAATTTCCGATCCAGCAAAACACCCAGGTATTTTGCGCTTTCTGTTAATGGAACATTCTCTCCAGCCAAGGAGACAGCTTCCACTGTAGGCAACTTGTATCTCCTGCTTCTTCTTGCTCGGATATATACACTTTCGCTTGGCATATTGACCTATGTTAGGCTTTTCGATATCCGTGCCCTATATGTTTCAGATGGGTCTATATTTTGATGAAGCTTCCATATTGACGAATATTCTGTTTGTAGCAACTAGAATAGTGAATTGTGTTTATTGGACCAATCGACCGACGTCCGCGCAGAGTTTGGTCGAAATAGGAGCATATTTAAATAAAGCGGCGATGAGTTCATAAATGATGCATTTTTCTCCATATTATGACGAAAGGTGGTTAACATTTTTACCCAAATTTTCTTCTTCATTGACGATCTTTTGAGTCAGATCTTGAATCCGATCTACTCATGTGCGGATGACAGCAACCTTTGTCATTCATGTGCTTACGACCATTGGCCGAGCCTTCCATAAATTGTGGAGGCGGTTTATGAGTGATACGCTCTATCAGGACTTTGGGGCCATTTCAGTGTGGGGTTGATTGGACAGAACAGATTTTATTGCACTTAAGACCCAGTGCTGTTTGTTGTCACATAAATGATTCACTTACAATTTACGATAGTCATTATCTATAGGCGGTATAGATGTAGAACAATGAGATACTCCCGATGGTCTAGGCATGAGGATACAATGTGATGTCCGTTGGTCAAATCAAATATTCGGATTTCCGAAAAAAAGCATTCAACTGCTTGGGCTTTCTTAAACGATGCAAGAAATACTTCACTTCCTCTGATCTTCTCAATATCTATACCAAAGACGGAAAGACGGTCCTGTTTGGTGCTATTTGACCGGGTTTAGGAAAGAGCGATGGTGTTTATTGACGAAGGTTGGGTACATAACTCTATTATACCCACCACCGAAGGAAGGGGGTATATTAATTTTGTCATTCCATTTGCAACACATCGAAATATCCGTTTCCGACCCTACAAAGTATATATATTCTTGATCAGGGTAAAAATCTAAGACGATCTAGCCATGTCCGTCCGTCTCTCTGTTGAAATCACGCTACAGTCTTTAAAAATAGAGATATTGAGCTGAAACTTTGCACAGATTCTTTCTTTGTTCATAAGCAGGTTAAGTTTGAAGATGGGCTATATCGGACTTTATCTTGATATGGCCCCCATATAGACCGATCCGCCGATTTAGGGTCTTAGGCCCAAAAAAGTCTCATTTAATATCTGATTTTGCTGAAATTTGGGACAGTGAGTTGTGTAGGCCCTTCGTCATCCTTCGTCAATATGGCCTAGATCGGTCCAGATTTGCATATAGCTGCTATATAGACCGATCCTCCGATTTAGGGTCTTAGGCCCATAAAAGCCACATTTATTATCCGATTGTGCCGAAATTTGGGATAGTGAGTTGTGTTAGGCCCTTCGACATACTTCTTTTATTTGGCCCAGATTGGTCCAGATTTAGATATAGCTGCCATATAGACCGATCTCTCGATTTACGGTTCTGAGTCCATAAAATCCGCATTTATTGTCCGATGTCGTCGAAATTTGGAACAGTGAGTTAAGTTAGGCCCCATGATATGTTTCTGCAATATGGCACAGACCGATTCAGATTTCGAAAAAGCTGCTATATAAACCAATCCTCCGATTTAGGGTCTTAGGCCAATAAAAGATAGTGAGTTGTAGTAGGCCCTTCGTCACCCTTCTTTAATTTGGCTCAGATCGGCGCAGATTTAGATATAGCTGCCGTATAGACCGATCTCTCCTTTTAAGGTTTTGAGTCCATAAAAGCCGCATTTATTGTCCGATGTCGTCGAAATTTGGGACAGTGAGTTAAGTTAGAGCCCATGACATGTTTCTGCAATATGGCACAGATCGGTTCAGATTTGAATATACTTGCCATATAGAACTGTCTCTCGATTTAAGGTCTTCGGCCCATCAAAATCGCTTTTAAAGTCGGATTTCGCCGAAATTTAGGACAGTGAGTTGTGTTAGGCCCTTCGACATACTTCTTCTATTTGGCCCAGATCGGTCCGGTCTCTCGATTTAAGGCTTGGGGCCATAAAAATCGCATTTAATGTCCGATTTCGCCGAAATTTGGGACATTGAGTTGTGTTAGGCCCTTCAACATTATTTTTCAATTTGGCTCAGATCGGTCTAGATTTGGATATAGCTGTCATATAGACCGATCCTCCGATTTAGGGTCTTAGGCCTATAAAAGCCACATTTGTTATCCGATATTGCTGAAATTTGGGACAGTGAGTTGTGTTAGACCCTCTGACATCGTTCGTCAATTTGGCCCAGATCGCTCCAGATTTGAATATAGCTGCTTATAGACTGATCTCTCGATGTAAGGTCTTGGGCCCATGAAAGGCGCATTTATTATCCGATTGTGCCAAAATTTGGCTGTTTGACTCAGATCGGTCCAGTTTTGGATATAGCTGCCATATAGACCGATCTCTCCATTTAAGGTCTTGAGTCCATAAAAAGCGCATTTATTGTCCGATGTCGTCGAAATTTGGGACAGTGAGTTAAGTTAGGCCCTATGACATGTTTCTACAATATGGCACAGATCGGTTCAGATTTGGATATAGCTCCCATATAGATCTGTCTGTCGATTTTAGGTCTTGGGCCCATAAAAATCGCATTTAATGTCCGATTTCGCGCAAATTTGGGACAGTGATTTGTGTTTCTGCATTTTGGGTCAGATCGGTTTAGAGTGGATATATCTGCCATATAGAGCGATCTCTCGATTTAGGGTCTTGGGCCCATAAAAATCGCATTTAAAGTCGGATTTTGCCGAAATTTAAGTCAGTGAGTTGTGTTAGGCCCTTCGGTATACTTCTTCTATTTGGCCCAGATCGGTCCAGATTTGGATATAGCTGCCATATAGACCGATCTTTCGATATTAGGTTTTGGGCTCTTAACAGCCGCATTTATTGTCTGATTTCGCCGAAATTTGGGACAGTGAGTTGTGTTAGGCCCCTCGACAACTTTCTGCATTATGGGTCAGATGGGTCCAGATTTGGATATAGCTGCCATGTAGACCGATCTCTCGATTTAAGGCTTTTCACCCATAAAAGGCGCATCTATTGTCCGATTTCGCCGAAATTTGGGACAGTGAGTTAAGTTAAGCCCCTAGATATACTTCTGCAATATGGCACAGATCGGTTCAGATTTGGATATAGCTGCCATGTAGGCCGATCCCTCGATATACTTTTGGGCCCATAAAAATCGCATTTAATGTCCGATTTCGCCGAAATATGGGACAGTGAGTTGTGTTAGGCCCCTCGACAACTTTACGCATTATGAGTCAGATGGGTCCAGATTTGGATAAAGCTGCCGTATGGACCGATCTCGCGCGCTCTCTCTCTCTCACTCTCTATTAGATTTTGGGCCCATAACAGGCGCATTTATTGTCCCATTTCGCTGAAATTTTCGAAAATGAGTTGTGTTAGGCTCTTCGACATCTTTCTGCAATTAGGCCTAGATCGGTTCAGATTTGGATATAGCTGCTATATAGATCGATCTCTCTTTATAGTCTTGGCGCCTTAAAGGGCACATTTATAATCCAATTTCATTCAAATTTGAAACAGTGACTTATGTTAGGCTTTTCGTGTCGTATATGGCTCAGATCGGTCTATATTTGGATATAGCTATCAAAAAGACCAATATTTTATTCTGCAAATTTTAACAATGACTTGTACTTATAAGACCACCCAATATCCATGTCGAATTTGAGGGCATAAATGATGCATTTTTCACCAGGTCCTGATGAAAGGAGGTTTATATACATTCCCGAGGTGGTGGGTATCGAAAGTTCAGCCCCACCGAACTTAATGCCTTTTTACTTGTTTTTCCCTTGAGCAACGTAGGGATGTTGGCAGCGTGGTGTTGTTTTATCGATACATCCATGGTGTTTGTTCCGCAAAGACACATCCTCCTATCCCTGAGGTAAAGAGATTCGCCAGGAACGCAAGATCATCTGGGAATGCAAACCAGCAAACCAAACGGTCAACTGGCCAGTCCGATCAGTTGGCCGAACCCTCCATGACCAGAAAAACTCGATTTTTGCTCGAAAATTACGAATGTGGAATAGATTTCCAGCAAATGTCTTTCCCACTACTTACGACCTTCAGAAGTTTAAGGCAAATGTGAATAAACACAACTCTCTCTTTACCCCCTCCGACTCCTGACTTTCCATTCCCCAACGCAATGCTCCCTTCTACGCTCCCTGCTTCGTCCTAATTCTACCTTTAGCACCTTTAAATATACTAAAAAACCAATAAAAACAATTTTTCTCTACTGCTGCTATATAATGCAACACTAATGTGTCATGGCAAGGTATACAATTAACAAAAACGAATAACAACCCTAACCCTATTAAGTACAATAAAGTGTTCACATATTTTCTTATATATGCCTGTGTGTGTGTGTGTGTCTGTCCAATTCTTGGTTCAACCACCCATGCATTTCATTCTTTGCCGATTCAATTCAATTTTGCTAATGTACTCTAATGATTGGCAATTACAATTATTTTATGTTGCACTTTTGTACCCCCCACCACCTTCCTCCATAAACAATATTCATTTGTTTTGGTAGCCTTTTTGCAAGGATTCATTCATTCATTCTTATGAGTGCTGCACATTAGACATTTTCAAATGAATTGAATTGTTGTATTTAAGCATATAAATCTGTTATGGTTGATACTAAGAGTAGCAATACTTTTAATATCCTAGCGTCTGGTTCTAGAGACAATGATGGTGTTGTTCTTTGGCAGCAAGTGTGACAAAAACGATTACCAACAAATGTTTCAAAAAAAAATTATAACAGATAAGAAAGTTAAGACATTTCAGTAATAGAGCAAAAAGATGAGAAGTTTGCGAATCAATGAAAATAAACTTCAACAAAGTAAAATCATAAGAAATAAAAGTTCATAAAATCTTAGGGAGTAGTGTAAACTTGGGGACGTTTTAAGTAAAAATTAAAAAAAAAAAAATGTTTTCGGTTACTGCGATGAATATGAAA
Organism: Stomoxys calcitrans; assembly: GCF_963082655.1. Taxonomy (NCBI): domain Eukaryota; kingdom Metazoa; phylum Arthropoda; class Insecta; order Diptera; family Muscidae; genus Stomoxys; species Stomoxys calcitrans. Next base: position 60,154,715 of record NC_081553.1, on the reverse strand, counting down.
GTAGCCACGGTTTATATGTTAGGTTAGGTTGAAAAGAGGGTGCTGATATTAATCCGCCCCATGCCACTATGGCCATACAACTGAACCAGTAATCGGCTTGTTGTGCGCTCTAAAAAAGGCATAGAGTTCGGCCAGGCCGAACTTTGGATATCCACCCCCTCGGGTATATATGAAAACCCCCTTTCGGCATAATCCGGTGAGAACTGGTTGACTTATCCACCCAAATTCGACATGGATATTGAGTGGGCTAATAAATATAAGTCACTGTTGAATTTTCTATTTAAAATTTCAACAAAATCAGATAATAAATAAAGCTTTTATGAGCTTCAGACCCTTAATCGGCACATAGGTCTATATGACAGCTATATCTTAATACAGTCCGATCTTTACCATATTTGAGTCGGGTGTAATGAGGCTAAAAATTATTCACTGTTTCAAATTTTAGCGAAATCGGTTAAAAAATAAAGCTTTTATGGGTTTCAGACCCTTAATCTGGAGATCAGTCTATATGGCAGCTATATCTAAATATAGTCCGATCTAAACCATATTTGGGACACATATTGGGAGGCTTAAAATAACCTTCTATTTCAAATTTCAGCAAAATCGGGTAATAAATAAAGCTTTTATGGGTTTAAAACCCTTTATCTGGAGATCGGTCTATATGGCGGCTATATATAAATATGGACCGATCTAATCGATATCTAGGTCGGATGTTGGAAAGCTTAAAATAACCCACTGTTGCTAATTTCAGCGAAATCGGTTAAAAACTAAAGCTTTTTATGGGTTTCAGACCCTTAATCGGGAGATCGGTCTATGTGGCAGCCATATCGAAATATAGTCCGATCTGAACCATATTTGGGCCCTATGTTAGGAGGCGTAAAACTACTCAATGTTTCAAATTTCAGTGATATCGGTTAAAAAATAAAGCTTTTATGGGCTTTAGACCCTTTATCTGGAGATCGGTCTATATGGCACCTATACCTAAATACATTCCGATATGATCCATATTTAGGTCAGATATCAGGAGGCTTAAAGTTACCCCCTGCTTCAAATTTCAGCGAAATCGGTTAAAAACTAAAGCTTTTATGGGCTTTAGACCCTTTATCTGGAGATCGGTCTATATGGCAGCTATACCTAAATATAGTCCGATTTGATCCAAATTTTCGTCAGATATCAGGAGGCATAAGATAACCCTCTTCTTCAAATTTCAGCAAAATCTGGTTAAAAATAAAGCTTTTATGGGCTTCAGACCCTTTATCTGCAGATGGGTCCATATGACAGCTATATCTAAATTTAGTCCGATCTGAACCATATTTAAGTCCTATATTGGGAGGCGTAAAACTACTCAATATTTCAAATTTCAGCGAAATCGGTTAAAAAGTAAAGCTTTTATGGGCTTCAGACCCTCAATCGGGAGATCGGTCTATGTGGCAGCTATATCTAAATATAGTCCGATCTGAACCTCATTTGGGTCAGATGTCGGTAGGCTTAAAGTAGCCCACTGTTTTAAATTTCAGCGAAATCGAGTTATAAATAAAGCTTATATGAGCTTTAGACCCTTTACTTGAAGATCGGTCTATATGGCACCTATACCTAAATATATTCCGATTTGATCCATATTTAGATCAGATATCAGGAGGCTTAAGATAACCCTCTGTTTCAAATTTCAGCGAAATCGGGTAATAAATAAAGCTTTTATGGGCTTCAGACCCTTTATCGGCAGATCGGTATTTATAGCAGCTATATATAATTATAGTCCCATATGAACCATATTTACGTCAGTTGTCGGGAGGCCTAAAACTACCCATTGTTTCAAATTTCATCGCGATTGGATTAAAAATAAACCATTTATGGGCATTAGGCCCTTTATCGGCAGATCGGTCTATATAGCAGCTATATCCAAATATGGTCCGATTTGGCCCTTTCAAGAATTTAACCAGCGTGCATCAAAGAGTCGTATCTGCGCCAAATTTCAGCTCAATATCTCAATTTCTGAAGGCTGTAGAGTGATTACAACAGACGGACGGGCAGACGGACAAACACATGGACATCGTTAAATCGTCCTAGAATTTTACCACGATCCGAAATATATATACTTTGTACGGTCGAAAATTGTTATTTGGATGTGTTGCAAACGAAATGACTAAATGAATATACCCCCTATCCTACGGTGGTGGGTATAAAAAAGAAAATTTTGAGCTTGAAATTCCGTGCTGCTTACAAAATTCTTAATTGTTTTCAATACCACTCCCCTAAGTTGGTCCATGTCTAGTATTGTGTCCCCACCTAAGTGCCGCTATCTGATAGACGCGAAAGCCGGGCAATGACAAAGGAAATGCTCCAACATCTCATCATCTTCCCCGCATGCCCTGCACATGTTATCACATGCCGCACTGATTTTAAATAAGTGAGCTCGTAGTCCTATGTGTCCCGTTATGATACCAACAGCTATATTGACCTCCTTCTTACTTCCTTTCACTAATAGCCTCGTCTTCTCACAATCAGGATCCCCCCCATAGGATTTTCGCTGTCCTTCCCACCGTTTCGCTGTTCCACAATGTTGCAAGCGCATTCGTCGCCCACTCCCCTTTACTCGGACTGCGTCCACCCGATAGGCTTCAGTTTGACCAAGTTTATTGACAGCGGTCCTCTGGCCTTCACCGCCATATCGTCTGCCCTTTCATTTCCCCTTACTTCGTTATGGCCTGGCAACCAAACGATGCGGTTTTTCCCATCCTCAGAGAAGGCGTTAATCTCCTGCTTACACTGCAAGACTGTTCATGAACTAACCGTCCTGGTTGTTATTGTCCTTATGGCAATTTTACTGTCCGTAAAGATGTTAAAACTCGACGTCCTCGCGTTAGCACCACTCCACCTCACGCATTACATAATCGCTCGGATCTCTGCCTGCAGGACAGTATGATGGTCAGGCAGTCTTAAACAGATCTCAGTCCCTGGGTTCTCAATGTGGACCACCCCCAGGCCCACTCTGTCCTCTAGCTTTGACCCATCCGTGTAACATGATCTTCCAGATGGCAATACTAGGGTTCCATCAATACAAGACTCTGTCGCTGGCAGCAGTACCTCACCCTCGAATTCATGGTTCAGTATTATGGTCATGCAGTCTTAAACAGATCTCAGTCCCTGGGTTCTCAATGTAGACCCCCAGGCCTACTTTGTCTTCTAGCTTTGATCCATCTGCGTAACATGATCTTCCAGATGGCAATACTAGGGTTCCGTCAATACAAGACTGTGCCGCTGGCAGCAGTGCCTCACACTCGAATTCAAGGTTTATCTCGATCGGAAACCTCTTCCCTTCCTTCCAGGGTTGCTATCGTCGCCTCGATTATACCGCAATGGTATGAGCTGCTCTCATCCTCAATCCATTCTCCGATCGCCTTAAGTCTCATAGACGCAGTGGCTGCCTCACACTTAATCTGTATGTCAATGGGTCGGATACCTAGAATAGTCTCCAGTGCCCTAGTGGGCGTGGTCCTCATCGCTCTGCATATGCCAAGACAACATGTTTCCTGAACCTGTTGTATGGTCCTTATGTTGCACTTTTTCTCCATAGCTGTCCACCAAACTACTGAGGTATAATAAGCGTTGGTCTAATCACGCTCCTATAGAGCCAGTGGACTATCTTAGGATTCAGGCCCCATTTCGAACCTACGGCCTGTCTACATAGTGCCCAACATCTGTGAGCCTTCTCAGTACGCTCCTCAATGTGACACTTCATTTTCCGGTCCAAGATCACACCTAAGTATTTGACCTTGTCAGATATCGAAATCGTTTTATTGAGGAAAGTGGTGCATTAAATTGGCCCAACTTTGTCTTCCTCGTGAACAGGCATATTTCAGACTTCTCTGGGTTAACATTGAGACCTCTGGTGCTAGCCCAGTCATATGCCCCATGCAAGACCCTTTCGGCCCTTCTGCATAGCTCGTTGGTATTCGTACACCTTGGAAGCATTATAACATCGTCTGCATAGCAGATGGGTTCAAATCCCTCCTCAGTCACCATCCGTTATAGGTCATTTATGGTGGTCACTCATAGGAGTCTCTAAGGACCCTAACGCAGAGGTTAGCTCGTCTGCCAATGATGCTGAACGCCGGGGTTCGAATCCTGGCTAGACCATTAAAAAAATTTTCAGCGGTGGTTTCCCCCATCTAATGCAGGCAACATGTGTGAGGTAAAACCTCTCCAAAGAGGTGTCGCACTGCGGCACGCCGTTCGGACTCGGATATGTGAGACATCTGCACTCACTGATATGTGAGAAGTTTACCCATGTTCCTAAAAGTGGAATGTTCATGGGCAAATTTTGAAAGGACCGCGTCCACCCGGCACTGGTGTAAGGATTGGATTAGCCCTCTCGATGTCAATGCATACGTAAGGCTTATATTGGGTTGTCCAAAACGTAATTGCGGATTTTTCATATAGTCGGCGTTGACAAATTTTTTCACAGCTTGTGACTCTGTAATTGCATTCTTTCTTCTGTCAATTATCAGCTGTTACTTTTAGCTTGCTTTAGAAAAAAAGTGTAAAAAAAGTATATTTGAGTAAAATTCATTCTAAGTTTTATTAAAAATGCATTTACTTTCTTTTAAAAATCCGCAATTACTTTTTGGGCAACCCAATAGTTCTGTAGGCCTTTGGTGTCGCATAACTTTCTTTGGCGGGCTTGGGTATAAACACCTTGCCTCCTGCCAGGCTTTCGGAGTATATGGAAGACAAAGACACGCTGTGAAAATATTGGCCCGATGAGGCGCCATGTAGTCTGCCTTTTTCTGTAGTAACGCCGAAAATATTCCTTTAGGTCCGGGTGACTTAAAAGGATTGAAGCTCCTCAAGAATTTCTTCACCATATATTCCATAATTATAAACCTTCGATCAACGTCATTATTCCAAGATTCCGGTGTCTTCGTGAGTCCCGTCGTATGCTGTGGAAAATGGGTTTTCATCCAAAGCCTCAACATGTCCTCCGTTGTCTCTGCTCTCACTCCCGTATGGAAAATGGGTTCTCATCAAAAACTTCTACACATCCTCCGTTGCCTCTGCTCTCACTGTCTTCTACTAAAGTTTGAGTTTGGACATGAGTTTTTAAGAGAAACTTTTTTGTCTTGGTGGCGTCATTAACGCTATCGACCTCGACATTTTGCCGCTTTGGTAATCTTATTGTATTCCTTGAGTGGTGTGTAATACACATCCCATTGCAAATTGCAAATTTTGTCCATGAACATTTCACTAAGGAACAGGGACAAACTTCTCACCTATCAATGAGTGTAGTCAATGAGTTCAAGTTTAAGCTCAATGATAAGGGGCCTCCTTTTTATAGCCGAGTCCGAACGGCGTGCCACAGTGCGACACCTCTTTGGAGAGAAGTTTTACATGGCATATTATCTCACAAATGTTTCCAGCATTAGGAGGGGAGAGCCACCGCTGACATTTTTATACCCACCACCGAAGGATGGGGGTATATTCATTTTGTCATTCCGTTTGCAACACATCGAAATATCCATTTCCGACCCTATAAAGTATATATATTCTTGATCAGCGTAAAAATCTAAGACGATCTAGACATGTCCGTCCGTCTGTCCGTCTGTCTGTTGAAATCACGCTACAGCCTTTAAAAATTGAGATATTAAGCTGAAAGTTTGCACAGATTCTTTTTTTGTCCATAAGCAGGTTAAGTTCGAAGATGGGCTATATTGGACTATATCTTGATATAGCCCCCATATAGACCGATCGGCCGATTTAGGGTCTTAGGCCCATAAAAGCCACATTTATTATCCGATTTTGCTGAAATTTGGGACAGTGAGTTTTGTTAGGCCATTCGATATCCTCCGTCAATTTGGCTCAGATCGGTCTAGATTTGGATATAGCTGCCATATAGACCGATCGGCCGATTTAGGGTCTTAGGCCCATAAAAGCCACATTTATTATCCGCTTTTGCTGAAATTTAGGACAGTGAGTTGTGTTAGGCGCTTCGATATCCTCCGTCAATTTGGCTCAGATCGGTCTAGATTTAGATATAGCTGCCATATAGACCGATCCTCCGATTTGGGGTCTTAGGCCCATAAAACACGCATTTATTAGCCGATTTTGCTATGATTTGAGACAGTGAGTTGTGTTAGGCCCTACAACGTCCTCTGTGAATTTGGCTCAGATCGGTCCAGATTTAGATATAGCTGCCATATAGACCGATCCTCCGATTTGGGGTCTTAGGCCCATAAAACACGCATTTATTGTCCGATGTCGCCGAAATTTGGGACAGTGAGTTAAGTTAAGCCCCTTGACTTACTTCTGCATTATCGCACTGATCGGTCCAGATTTGGATATAGCTGCCATATAGACCGATCTCTCGGTTTTAGGTTTTGGGGCCATAAAAAGCGCATTTACTGTCCGATGTTGCCGAAATTTGGGACAAAGAGTTAAGTTAAGCCCCTCCACATATTTCTGCTATGGGACAAAAGTTATGAGTTTTGCACCGGATTTTGACGAAAGGTGGTTTACATATATAGCCGAGGTGGTGGGTATCCAAAGTTCGGCCCGGCCGAACTTAACGCCTTTTTACTTGTTTTCTGATGGTCTCGCCAGGATTCGAACCCAGGCGTTCAGCGTCATAGGCGGACATGCTAACCTCTGCGTTATGGTGGCCTACACATCCCGTTACACACGGTTTATATGAGCCGCATTGTTTTTTCTGAACAAGATTTCCCAAAAACCAAGAAAAAATTCATGGCACTATTTTTAAATATTTTTGTTGGTTTACTTCCATACCGCTGCCACGTACGCACACCCATTATTGACAAATGATTTTGTGATTAATTATTCGACAAAAATTCCTACGAGAACATGTATGGATGAATTAATGAACGAATGGACTAAGTACAAATGTGTAAACAAGCAACACTTACTTGAAATTAAGAAGCCAAGCCAAAGACATAAAAACAACAACACAAAATGATTTCCACATGCAACACATGCAGCACCAGAAGAATAAGTGCATTGATTATCCATATTCATTTGGTTACCCTGTGAAATATTGGAAGAGCCATCGCGAGAGGACATCTGCATAGCAGTCAGCCGCATCAATAATCGTTTATAAATGTCAACCGTCTAGAGCTGTGTGGGATGCAAGTGTTTGTTCTCCTTGCACTCTCGAATGGTGTAGAGATGCTGCAACACATGTATCGCTTTGCGTCAATGGCCAGGTTTTTACTTCCCATCAACGGACAGCAAACAAATGTGGTAGGCAACCAAACAGTGATCAATGAAAAATTAACTGTATCCTCTTGAGATGGTTAATTAATTTTCACTTTTTGTTTTCACTTACAAACGTGTCAATAAGTGCTAATGCAAATGATGTTACTTTAAATGAAGAATTTACAGAAAATTGGGGATAAAAATACCCCATGAGGCAATGAGTAATATGGAACATGTATTGGGTTGCCCAAAAAGTAATTGCGGATTTTTCACATAGTCGGCGTTGACAAATTTTTTCACAGCTTGTGACTCTGTAATTGCATTCTTTCTTCTGTCAGTTATCAGCTGTTACTTTTAGCTTGCTTTAGAAAAAAGTGCAAAAAAAGTATATTTGATTAAAGTTAATTCTAAGTTTTATTAAAAATGCATTTACTTTCTTTTAAAAAATCCGCAATTACTTTTTGGGCAACCAATAAAAATGTACTAAGCTCGGTCGGGCGGAATCTTGGGAACCCACCACCATTGATTCTCTTAAAAATTCTTATATAGCAGCTACATCAGGTTATGAAGCAGTTTGGATCATATTTGACACAGTGGCCGGATGTTATATCAAAACGATATGTAGCTTGCGCCTTAAATTGCGCCGTCTAGGACTCAAGAAGTTAAATCAGAAGATCGGTTATAAGGCAGCTATATCAGGTTATGGACTAATTTAAACCATACTTAACACAGTTGTTGCAAGTCATAGTAAAACTATATTTGCCAAATTTCAGCAAAATCGGATAAGAATTGCGCCCTCTAGAGGCTCAAGAAGTATAATCGGGAGATCGGTTTATACGGCATCTAAATCAGGATATGCACTTATTTAAACCATTCTTGACACAGTAGTTGGTAAGTTATATCAAAACGATATGTGCAAAATGTCAGCCAATAATTACGTCATTCCGTTGGTAACACCTCGAAATATTCGTCTGAGACCCCTTAAAGTTTATATGTTCTTGATCGTCGCGACATTTTATGTCGATCTAGCCATGTCCGTCCGTCCGTCTGTCTGCCGAAAGCGCGCTAACTTTCGAAGGAGTAAAGCTAGCCGCCTGAAATTTTGCACAAATACTTCTTATTAGTGTAGGTCGGTTGGTATTGTAAATGGGCCATATCGGTCCATGTTTTGATATAGCTGCCATATAAACCGATCTTGGGTCTTGACTTCTTGAGCCTCTAGAGTGCGCAGTTCTTATGCGATTGGGATGAAATTTTGCACCACGTGTTTTGTTATGGTATCCAACAACTGTGCCAAGTATGGTTCAAATCGGTCCATAACCTGATATAGCTGCCATATACCGATCTTGGGTCTTGACTTCTTGAGCCTCTAGAGTGCGCAATTCTTATCCGATTGGAATGAAATTTTGCACGATGTGTTTTGTTATGATATCCAACAACTGTGCCAAGTACGGTTCAAATCAGTTCATAACCTGATATAGCTTCCATATAAACCGATCTGGGGTCTTGACTTCTTGAGCCTCTAGAGGGCGCAATTCTTATCCGATTGGAATGAATTTTGGCACGACGTGTTTTGTTATGATATCCAACAACTGTGCCAAGTATGGTTCAAATCGGTCCATAACCTGATATAGCTGTCATATAAACCGATCTGGGATCTTGACTTCTTGAGCCTCTAGAGGTCGCAATTATTATCCGATTTGCCTGAAATTTTGTACGACGGATCCTCTCATGACCATCAACATACGTGTTTATTATGGTCTGAATCGGTCTATAGCCCGATACAGCTCCCATATAAATCGATCTCTCTATTTTACTTCTTGAGCCACCAAAGGGCGCAATTCTTTTTCCAACTGGCTGACATTTTACACATGTCTCCAACATATAATTTAATTGTGGTGCAAACCGGACCATATCTTTATAACGCTCTAATAGCAGAGCAAATCTTTTCTTATATCCTTTTTTGCCTAAGAAGAGATGCCGGGAAAAGAACTCGACAAATGCCATCCAAGGTAGAGGGTATATAAGATTTGGCCCGGCCGAACTTAGCACGCTTTTACTTGTTGTTTTAACTGATTTCGCTGAAATTTGAAACAAAGAGTAGTTTTAGGCCTCCCAATATAGAACCCACGTATGGTTCAGATCGAATTATATTTTTATATAGCTGTTATATAGATATAGCTGTCATGTATTGGCTTGCCCAAAAAGTAATTGCGTTTTTTTCATATAGTCGGCGTTGACAAATTTTTTCACAGCTTGTGACTCTGTAATTGCATTCTTTCTTCTGTCAGTTATCAGCTGTTACTTTTAGCTTGCTTTAGAAAAAAAGTGTAAAAAAAATATATTTGATTAAAGTTCATTTTAAGTTTTATTAAAAATGCATTTAATTTCTTTTAAAAAATCCGCAATTACTTTTTGGGCAACCCAATAGTTTGGCCCGGCCGAATTTAATGCCTTGTTTACTTGTTAACCTTCCTTCTGATTGTGCTTTTCCGTCTTCTGCCCTTTCCGCTTTTACCTTTGGGAGGTGCAAACCTCTCCATCAGGAGTTAAGTTTCTATTGGGTTGCCCAAAAAGTAATTGCGGATTTTTCATATAGTCGGCGTTGACAAATTTTTTCAACGGCTTGTGACTCTGTAATTGAATTCTTTCTTCTGTCAGTTATCAGCTGTCACTTTTAGCTTGCTTTAGAAAAAAAGTGTAAAAAAAGTATATTTGATTAAAGTTCATTCTAAGTTTTATTAAAAATGCATTTACTTTCTTTTAAAAAATCCGCAATTACTTTTTGGGCAACCCAATAGTTACGATCGGGTCCGAGCGAACCATTAGGATGTCCTCTTCATCCGTTTCGTAAAGCTGGATTGTTCAAACTCCTGCGACCCACCACAAATATTCTCGCAAGTGGACAAATACATGGTGTCTTGCTTAGTCAGCGTATATTTGAATTTTGATGTACATATTTTGTTGGGACCTGCAGATATTGCAGCTTTGCCAGAACTATTTCCGTTAAATTTGAACATTTTTGAATTTAATGTAACGTTAATAACTCACATCTACAACGTAGCCAAGAGGGTATTTCAAATAATTAGAAAAACCCTCTTGTCTTCAATTGACTTTAACTGGAACACACCTCTTTTTCACGGCTTTTTACTTGAAAATTCCAAAGCAATTTGTTTCAATTGATTATGCCTGATGTTGAGTTTTTACCACGTTTTCAGACACCACCATAATTTTGATTGAAAAGATGCCGCTGGTTTCGTTTCCCCCCCCCCCCCCCCCCCATATGAATTCCTCAAACACCGTTAATTCAAATCCATTGTGGCCCGTGATATTTAAGTCTTATCTTTTCTCTTAGATTGCGGGCGTTCGCTCTTGGGGTGAGATATATGATCATTAGACACGCAATGAACAAAGTCTTCTTTCTACTCCCCCACACGATCCGCCCAATCATTCACTGCAGACTTGCTAGCAATTGAAATTTAAATGTGAGGTACTCACTTTGGCCATAGCTCACCAAAAAAAAAAGAGACCGTTTTGAACTGTTTCTGCTTAAAGTGGTTGGTACGCCGAAGATTTCTTCCATCCATTCAATGGATGAATGGATAGATGGACGGCTGTCTGTGCTTGGCTTGGCTTAATTAACGTTTCTGTTTACTCTTTCATTAAAACCAATTTAATTCACAATTTTTATTATATGTTGTTCTTAATCAAGAGAGACTCACACAGTTACACGCTGACTCAAATATATCAACACACTTACACACACACACACACACACTCGCCCGTCTACTGTCGATAGGCGAATAAATAAACGTGTGATATTAAATTTCTTCAAGTCGTAACTCAAAGTTGGCTGATACTCTGAACCCGTATATTAACAGCTCTCGTGGCTTGTGTTTCTTTTTTTTTTTGTTTTGTGATGAAAACTAAATGTTAAGG